>NC_092804.1:48647943-48954751 GCF_040954645.1 Diabrotica undecimpunctata | reverse complement strand
TCTGTTGAATAGTATTCCCAAATATTTAAACGTTTCAAAATCTTCGAAACTGTGTACATCTATTGTCAATTCTGTCATTTGTGTCTTCTTTTCTTACTTACTTTAATGCGTTTTGTTTTCGCTTCGTTTTGGCTTCGTTTTCTATTTCTTGGAAAATTTCTTTTCTTTAATGCCCTTTTATCTATTGCTAATATGATTATATCGTCCGCATATCATATTATTTGTACTAAATTTTTACTTATAGTTCACACGTTTGACAGCTTTTTTATTACCTTGTCTAGTAATAGAATAAATAATACCGTTGAGAGCGCATCTCCTTGTCTTAGTCCAGTTTTTATTTTTATTTGTGTTCTTTCTCTTCCGGTGTCTATTGTTGCTTGGGATTCTCTCATTGTCATTTCTATCATTCTTATAATTTTATTTGGTATATTACCCTCTTGAACGTCTTAGATCGTTTGTCTTCTGTTTTCTCTCTCACTTATTTTAGCGTATGTATAGCGTCTATCGTGGATCTTCCTTTTCTGAAACCGTACTGGTAATCTCATATGCATTTTTCTGTGTATATTATTAGTCTGTCATTACTTTATATGTTATATTCAGTAAATAAATTACTCGTTAGTTTTTATATATTCTACGGTCTCCTTGTTTTGAGATTGTAACTATAATTCCCTTCTTCCATTCTTCGGGCATTATTTCCTTACTCCATATATTCTGTATTAGTTCCTAAATATTTCTGTATAGTGCATCCTCACTGTATTATATAGGTTCTGCACATATTCCGTCTTCTCCCTCTGTTTTTCCATTTTTAAGTTTGCATATTTTCTCTTCCACTTCTGTATAGGTAAATTCTTCTTCTCCATCTTGTTCCGTGGTCATTATTGTTTTTCTTTCTTCTTCTATATCCGTTTCTTCATATATTTCTTTGAAATACTTCTACCATTTTTCTGCTTCTATAGCATATTAGCTATCCGTTTTCGGTTACCTAGTTTTAAGTATTGGTACAATGGTTTTGAGTTGTGTCTTTTATTTTCTGTTTCTATTTCGTTTATAATATCTATTACTTTTAATTTTTTCTAGATTTAAACAATTTCTTTGTTTTTGCCTTTGATCTTTGTATTTTTCTCTTTCCTATTCTTTCTTTGTGCTGAACGATTTCAATCTTCTTTTATTTTTTTCTTTCACAGCTAATTTGCACTCATCGGCAAACCAATTATTTCTTCTTCCGTTTTACATTTTGCCAACCACTTTTTTTGCCGCTTTGGTTATTCCTTGTTTGATTTTTTTCCAACATTCCTTCATTTTTTGTTGTTTATACTGCATCTGTGCATTTATTTCTTTTACAACTCTTCTTTTTGCTTCAGAGTATAACTAGCCATAATTCTCGCTGGAATTTCTTATTTTTATTTTGACTAAAATAAGAATTTCTTATTTTGGTTTCCTGGTGAATGTCGCTTCTAGTTATTGGAACCTTTCTACTTCGAATTTATATATTTTTCCTTTTGTGATTATTGTCAGGTGTTGGCTTTGTATATATTCTCGTTCCGTCTATTCCATATATTTGGTCTTTTCTTCGTTTATGTATATCCCTTTCTTCCTCTCTGTCGCTTATAGTCTTTTTAGTATTTCTTTTATTTCTGACTTTTACTTCAGCTGGAAAAACCATCTTTCCTCAATTGCTAACAAATCTAATAGACGCGATTGAACCAAATTTTCAAAAAAATTTTCAAAGTTCATTTCGCGCAACTGGAATTTGTCATTTTGACCTACATGAAGTGCTAAAAAAGATGCCAAATAAGAGATTTGCGAAAAGAGTAAGCTTTGAAATTATTAATGCATTATTAAATTTTTTACAACAAAAAAAAGGGATATCATTAAAAAAGGTAAGAAAAAGTTGGTTAATACTGAACACGCTCAATCAGTTCAACTTATCGAATTTGATCAGAATCATGAGGGAAGTGGGAACGAGGATTTAGGAGATGAGATGGATATGAATAACAGTGACGATAATAATGGTGAGAAGGTAGGTGAATTACATGAAGAAGAGCAGGATAAAATTGTTGAAAGTATCGAGTCTGATGAAAATATCAAAGTAGATAGAAATAATGGTACTTTTATTGTGGTCCAATTTCTTACAAAAAAAAACAGTTAAACATTTCATCCGACAATACGACGACAATACATACTTCACCGTAAACTTTTTAAGAAAAAATATAAATGGTTTTGGCAAGTGAATTAAAAGTAGGTGAGCAATGTTTAACTTTTCTGGGGCAACTTTGCCCACCTTGAATATATATTTTTTTCTCAGCTGTGTTAAAGATTGTGATTAAAAATAATAAGTATATTTTCTGTTAATACCTCGCAAGTTCTCAAAGTAATTTTTGTATTTATTTATTTATAGTATTTATACAGAAAAAAATATTTAAACACAATTGAAATATCCTGGGCAAAGTAGGCCATGTATACGGTATGTGTTCTTGTTCTCATATTTCCTTCAGCAAATTTTCCAAATGTTTAATTAGTACTGGTTCTCTATATTTGAATATTTCAGCTGTTACCTCATTCTTTTCTGTGCTCTTATTTTTCTTTGGTATTAAATTAATAAAGGTATAGTATCGTATATTCAATTAACGTCGATGATGAGAATAAAGTCCTGCAAAAGACAAATATAAACCAGAGATTATTTAAAGATATTTAAAATGTATATGACCAATCAAAAACTTATATAAAAGTTTGAAAAAAAAATACCAGAACGTTTTACGACAACCAAAGAATTTAAACAAGGATATTATTACATGACACACACTTTTTTAAATCTACACCACAAAAGCGCAACTGTTATAAAACAGCGGTTGAAAACTAGTCCCATCTGCAATCGGTTTACAACCAGTTTACAACCTAAATGATAGTGATAGTGACATCAAATGCTTGCCGTACTGTTCCAAACATGATAATTGAATAAGAATTATATAAGAAGAGTATAAACTCCGACTCAAATGACTTTCCTAAGAGTAGGTGTTACGTCCCTCCACACATATTCTTAGTTTTTATTAATAATTTTTATTATTTTATTTTTATATTTAATTCTTTAATTAACGCGTGTGTATGTCTTATAATCGTGAATTAATACGGCCCTGTACAGTCCGCCCCTAACAGTCTTAAGAGAAGCGAAGCTACAAGACACTCCAGTATTTTTTGTGTAAACCTGACGACGCGGCTTTAAGAAGATTCTGGCCCCCTGAGTGCCCCCCAGTGCACTGTGGAAGAAGAAGAAGTGTTAGATCAACATCACAGGTACCGTAATTTGATTGCATACACACACAATATTTATATTAATTGGTAAATGTACATATAACATATAACTTATTTTCGCATAAAAATAATACCAGCACCTAAATAAACAATTATGAGCGAGTGTTTCTCTTATAGAATTTACAGTTGTTCAGTAGGTATGCCTGAAAGCGAATACAGCCGTGTCTTAAGTGTTAGAAGGCAAATATTTATCACACTTAGAAAATATGTCTATTTCTAATTCTTTCATCATCTGTCATGACAATACCAATTATCAATTATACCTTTCTATATAAGGATTTAACTGTACAAAATGCAAGACTATTGGTCACCAGGAAGCTGAATGCTCTGACCAAGCTAATCCCACTACGTTTATTGCACACCCAGAAACTTCCCAAAACATATTAATTACAGTAAATGCATCTAATAACCAAACAGAATAAATTATAGTAACTGACGACAACCTGGCAGGATGAATAAATAATAGACGTAAACTATCCTCCTTAAAAACCCCAACATCATGAATCTCAAACAAAGCACGTGGTGTTCGTGTGTATTAAGGTATAAAAATGCTTATTAAAAGCTTAAAATTTTTTTATTTTAAAGAAGATCTTTTCAGAATTAAATCATTCCATCATCAGTTTAATAAAAAGTTGTTAAAAACATTGTATGGCCACATAAAAAACACAGTGGAAGGACATCCGTATTAAAATATAATCCTCATGGTATTTATCAAGGTAAATGCAATAGACTGTTAAATTTTTGATTATTAAAAACTGAAAATGGGGGCATCTTACATGACCCCCTGTAGCTGGTGAGGTTTTATCGACTTACATTACCTCTGATCTGTTCTGGAGTCTTGGGCTAACTCAAACAACATCAGCAATCCTACTCTAATAGAAACAACGATATCTCCAATTATTACAAACGTCTCTAATCAACTAAAAAGTTTCTTGTCTTTTCCAAATATTAACGAAAATACTCCAAAGACCGATTCACAGATATTAACTCCTGCTGTTGTAAACAAACCAACGAAAAAGTCAAAGACGTCTACCAGAAATTCACGCGAAGAATATTTATTTTCTCTAAAGTGAATTAAAGACAAAATAGGAAACAGATCACCACCATTTATCCTAAACTATAATAAAATATGTGACTTTCTGGAAAACACACTATTTGCTAAACATACTAAAATAATTTCAAAAGCTGCTGAGCTAATTGAGTTCTTTAATTTTGTTCACGCTTATACGAGCACCCAAAATTTAAAATTAAAAAAGGTAAAAAAAACTAGACCCCAATAATCTCTCTTCCACAGAAGAAACAGATGAACCACTATCTCAGGTAGAATTTTAACATGTCCAATTCCTTTATTTTACAGTAAAATCTTAAGAAACTCATTTTAAACAATCTAATATAAATCTTCGAAATTATCAATGTTTTTCAAAAAATAGAATAGCACACAGTCCAGTAGCTATCTGCGTAAGAACAGACCTAGAAGCTAAGCAAATTGCGTAAGTACTAGCAAAGAATGAAGGAGTTTAAGGGAGGCCTATGTCCAGCAGTGGATGTGACAAATGAAAGCCGGATGATGATGATGATGATGACTATCACGAAGCTGTAGCAAAAAGATATTAATATATCCAACATTTACTTACCACATCCTAGTGAGCTACACCTACAAGAACTAGATAACTTGCTTGATCAAAATCCACACTCAAAAATAATTTTAGAGGATATGAAATGTCATCATCCTGCATCGGGAAGTCCTAAAACAGACAAATACGGCAATTTAATAAAACATTTCATTGACTCTGCTGATCTACTATTACTTAATACAGGGGAACCTACAAGATTGAACTCCTATAACGGCTCTTTTTCCGCTATAGATTTATCACTATGTAGTCAATCCTTATCAACGTTTCTCACGTGGAATACTTTAAAATTGTTATATGACAGTGATCACTTTCCTATCTGTATATCTTGAAATTAAATTCAATCTCCTAACTTTCCAATCTATGAATCCTGGCAATTAAGACTGCAACCTAGTTATCTTATCAAGTCGACGTTTAAAGGAAAATTAAAACTACCATCCAAGTAATAATATAAACTAAAATATTACGTCCTTAAACCACAAAATTATAGAACCAGCTCTAAAAAATATGGGTAAAACGAAGCTTTGCAAAATATCACCAGTACCTTGGTGGAACAACGAAGTAGCACGTGCTCTATCTTCTAGCAACCATGCTTTTAATGTACTAATGTATATATATATATATATATATATATATATATATATATATATATATATATATACCTTAACACAATAATAAATTAATTACTTGCAAAAATACAATCGTAGAACCTGTCTATCAACAAAATTCTAGCGATAAAAATATTTCTTACGAATCTCTAACATACAAGAAAAACACAGAAGCTTCTACAATCCTTATTAACAACTCAGACAGCCCCTCAAATGCTCCTATAATTCTTCAAGAGTTTTTTCTCTTCTTCTTCTTCATGTACCATATTACGAGTATTTTGGAGTACTTTGGATTTCCGTATGTTCAGATCCAGACCTGCCTCCCTACAACTCTCAACGACACTATCAAGTAGTGTTTGCAGATCTTCTTGACTAGAAGCTAGGAGTACTGTATCGTCCGCATATCGCAAATTATTAATGACTTCACCGTTCACAAGTATTCCTTCTTCTTTTTCAGAAAGTGCTTTTCTGAAAATTCTTTCGGAGTAAACGTTGAAAAGCAGGGGTGACAAGAGGCATCCCTGCCGTACTCCTCTTTTAATATTAAGAGCCTGTGATTCCACACCATCTACTAAAACTGATGTTGTTTGATTCCAATATAAATTTGCAATTATCTCTGCCGTCCAAGCCAATGTCTTTTAGAGCTTTTTTTTTTCTCGCAAATCTAAAAATTACATCTGCAGGACCATCTGCAGGACTAGTCTTCATAGAAAACGTACCATTCGGAGCCTAATTAATTTTGTTAGATTTATTTAATACATGTTTCCTTAAGCATGAATTCCTAGAGCTCTGGTCTCAAGCATTAATCATTCTCATCATTAACCTTAACAAACCAAAAGAAAACGTTACCTCTTACTGACCTATCTCTCTTATAAATATATTGCATGTGCCAGTTACTAGAAAAAATTTTAAACCTCCGCCTTATATGGTACTTAAAAAATAATAGTTTTCTTACTCCCTTTTAAAGTGGTTTTCGAAGAGGTAGATCACGTTGCATTACAGACTTCAATTAATAAAACTTTTGCAAATAACCTAAAACTAAGCAATATTTTTTGATATAACCGAAGCCTAGGATAGAGCATGTAGGCACTGTATTCTACAAACATTGACAGACAATGGAATTCAAGGTTACATACTCGAATTTATAAAAAACTTCTTAAAAATCGCTCATTTCAAGTTAAAATAAATGTTGTTACAAGGTAGCCCAACCAAGATATTAGACAATGGAATCACGCAAGGTTCAATTCTTAGACCAACTCTATTTTTATTCGCTTTAAATGGTATTGTGGATGTAATTAAAGCACTTATTAAAGCTAGTATTTACGCAGATGACATTCTTCTTCCTACTTTATAAATAGGCAAAATGTCTGTTTTACTTCGGTTTTTAGCCTCAATTGACGTTGTCTGACCTTCTTTTCCTCGGTCGTCCCAATGATCTTCTTCCATTTGGCGATTTGTCTCTTGCTATTCGTACTATTCCATTTTCTGTCATTCTTTCGATGTGTTGATTCCATTCCACTTTTCTTCTTTTGGTCCACGCATTTATTTCCTCTATACCACATCTCGCTCGTATTTCCTCACTTCTTACTCTGTCTTTTAGAGTTTGGTTTGTTATTTTTCGCAAGACTTTCATTTCTGTTGTTTCCAGTAGTCTTTGTGTTTTCGCCGTATCTGCTCTTGTTTCCGCTGTGTACGTCATTATCGGTCCTATTGTTGATTTATATATCCCGGTTTTAGTTTCTCCAGATTGTGTTGTTGAGACATCCTGCTGCTCTGTTTGCCATGTTCACTTGTTTTTGTACTTCTTCTTCCACTTGTTCTATTATTTTGTTATTTACGACTAGTTTACATCGTCTCGGTTCCGCTGATATCACTATCGCTTTAGTTTTCTCTGTTGAGATCTCCATGTTGTATATGAGCGCTGTATCTTCGAATTCTTTAATTAATCTTTGTAGGTCATCTTTATTTTCGGCTGTTATTATGGCGTCGTCGGCGTAGCATAATAACCTTATTTCCTTTTCTCCCATTCTATATCCTCTTCTTTTTTAACTTTCTTTATGATTTCATCCATTATCAGATTAAATATTAATGGGCTCAGCGAATGTCCTTGTCTAATGCCAGTTTCATATTTGATAGGTTGCGATAGTTTTCCTTTACATCTTACCATAGCTATGTTATGTTTATATATATTCTCAATGGCTTTTACTAAATCCAGTGATATTCCCTTTTCATATAATAAATGTATCGCGTCCCAAATTCTCACTCTATCAAACGCTTTCTTCAAATCTATCAGACACATATATGCTGGTTTGTTGTATTCCAGCGACTTTTCTTTTATTTGTCTTATTACAAAAACTGCATCCGTGCATCATCTTCCTGTCCGAAATCCTTGCAGATGACATTCTTGTTTATAGTTAATCAAATAACGCAATGACAGCAACTAAAATTATACAAAGTTTCCTAAACCTGCTTCAAAATTGACAGCCTCAACGGCTACAAGACGCTCAAGCAGATGATCCATGTATAAAAAGAGTATTGGCATGGATGCCTCGAAGTAAAAGACCTTCTTGGCAAGACATTAGTGCATGTAGTCCAGAAGTCCAGTGTTACTGGAGCCAATGGAATTGCCTGGTGCTAGAAGATGATCTTCTGTATAGAACCTTTGAGAACGATGATGGTACATAATCTAAGCTCCAGTTGATAGTGTCAGAAGTATTGCGTCAGTTGCATAACCGTGCATCAGGTAGACACTTTGGTATTACGAAGACTCTGCAAAAGGTTCAAGAACAGTTCTATTGGGTGATCTGTAGAGATGATGTAAGAAGATGGTGGACACGTGAAGTGTGTGCAACCAGTAATGATTCAGTTAGTAAAAAGGGGGCACCCATGAACCAGTACAATGTTGGTAGTCCTATGGAAAGACTAGCAATCGACATTGCAGGTCCACTTCCAGAGACGAATGATGGAAATAAGTATATTCTGGGAGCCATGGATTATTTTACGAGATGGACTGAGGTCTATGCGATACCAAATCAAGAAGCTGCTATCGTTGTAGAGGTACTTGGAATCAGATGGAATGGTCGAGAGGATGAACCGAATGATAGGTAAACAATTGTCTAAAGTTGTATCAGGACATCAAAGAGATTGGGATCAGCACATTCATTTATTCTTAATGGCCTACCACTTAGCCGTGAATCAAACTACAGGCCAGACTCCAACCTGCCTGATGTTAGGTCGTGAAGTTCGTTTGCCCTGTGGCATAGAGTTTGACTGCAGATCTTCCGAAGAACATGTTGCAAGCGAATATTATGTCGACCGCCTGAAGTTAAGAATGAACAACATTCATGAACTTGCCCGACAACACACCCAGTTAGCCAGTGACAGAATGAAATATCAATATGATTCACGATGCAAGAATGAAAGCTATGAAGTAGGTGATCTTGTTTGGCTTTATAACCTACAACGTCGTCCAGGCTTGTCTCCTAAACTGCAAAGACAATGGGAAGGTCCGTATGAAATTAAAAAAGAAAATAAATGATGTAGTATACCGAATTAAGAAGTTGCCGAAAGGTAAACCAAAAGTAGTTCACATAAATCGTCTTGCACCATATGCTAGCTCAAATGAAACAGAAGAAGCACGAACCCTTCAACATGAGATCAAAGATGACCAGTGACCGGCAAATTACGCAGAGAGAAAGGGTGATAGATTCAGCGTGACCACAGAAGTTCAGGAGGCTCTTTTTAGTGTTCTGCATAACGTCTCTCTAGCCCACTGTGTTGCTCAAGATCTTGAGGTGACTAAAGGAATCTCATCCGTATTTTCTAAGAAGTTCGATCGTTTGGACGAGTTAAAAAATCAGCAGCCTTAAGTTGGAAGAGTATTGAGATTAGAAGATGGTCCTCGATCTTTGCTGTATATGGTGACCAGGACGTCGTATACAGACAGGGCAAGCTACGAGGGTATATGGCGTGCTCTAACTAATTTGAAGGAAATCGTGCGCAATTATGACATCAAGAATTTGGCCTTACCCAAGATAGGCCATGACTAGAAAATCTGGATTGAAAGATTGTCAGAAGCATGCTTGAAGTGATCTTCCGAGAGACCAGCGTAGGAATTACTGGGTGTTGCATTAATCGGAAGAGATCGTGTCCTTCAAAGATAGTAGACTTTTATTTCTTTCTGAGGGTTTCATGCAGAGCTGGAAAGTCCTGTAGATTCCGCCATCCTGGGCCTACATAAAGAGTTGCTGATCGGAAAGCTCAGATCTAAGAGGGGAGCAGTGTCACGAACATGCATTCGACGTAGCCCATATAACGGTTGCATCTCTTGAGATGACGATAAGCTTCCAGAGTTTACTCCAGATGATTCTAGAATAATACTTTTGGTATATATATGTAACGATGTTATAAATTGAGTTAGTTGATAAGATATTTTCGTAACACTGCTCCCCTCTTAGATTTGAGCGTCCCGATCAGCAACTCTATATGTACGCACAGGATGGCGGAATCTACAGGACTCTCCAGCTCTGCATGAACCCCTCAGAAAGAAATAACAGTCTACTGTCTTTAAAGGGCACAATCTCTTATTTAAATACGCTACCGTATTATTAATACATAAATGCAAACTTTCCCTTCGGACAAGCCGCCAATTAACTATTGACTTAACTATTCAATGGAATTATAGACCACTAACCTAACTATTTAAAAATCTTTACCGAGTCCTCTAAAATTCCTAATGGTCACGCTGCTGCCTACTACTGTACAATGTAATGTAGTAATGAAAACTCGTATAGCATATCGATAGCTACTTACTTCAGTATACCCATATGCTAGGCCACCACTATTTTGGAAGCCCTAATCTTCTCTTTACAAAGAGTAGAACGATGAAGTGCATTATCATAACGGACTCACTAAATACATTACTGGGATTGAAACACATAAATACCAACAATCCTATTTGATAGACTATGAAAAACGAACTGGAATCATTAGGAAAGAAAGCGGCTTTTATTTGGGTACCTTCACATACAGGTATCTACGGAAATAAAAAAGCAGATTAACTGACAAATAAAAGTCGAACGAGCTCAGACCACACTGCAAAGTTGAAAGCATATCCTTCTACCGATCTAAAGAACCTGGTTAAAATCCACTGTACTAATACATGGCAAAATCATTGTGAAAAACTAGGTACAAAATTTAGTGTAATCTGCCCAAAAATAAATTCTGTCCTGGAGAATCCTTCAAACAGAACAAAACGTTATTATTAACCGTCTACGAATTGGTTATACTTCATTAATACACAAATATTTAATAACAAAAGATTCACTACCAATCTGCTCAGTTACTCTAATCCACTGACCGTTAAACATATCCTGCTTGATTGTTCGCAAATAATGGAAGAAAGAAGATTCCACGGAAGATTCCAAGTTATACAATTCTATTGAACGTAATCTTTTTTGTGTTTGTATTATTCACTAATAATTCTGGGCGGGTAATGTGGTTTTTGTATTTTGTATAAAAAGTTTTTTCTGGTTAAACAATTTGATGATCTGGTTTAAATGTAGTTCCTTTGATTTGTTTAGAGCAGCGGCATCAAGCATACAAATTACCCTGATGATTGCCAACATTCTTAGAGAAGATGGTACATAAAGAAGAAAAACTATACATCTCAATATTTATAATTCATTGAAAATCTTGTTTTCACTACGATTATATTAATTTCTCATTTTTTAAGTTTTTATTTGCTAATTTTCTTTGATTTTTTGCCATATCTCTTTATCTATAATTTTTGACGTATTCGCTTTCCTTTATTAAATGTGAGTATATATACTTTTTACAATTTGTTCAATAAAAATACAGTAAATAACCTGTTGTATCCCTTTCGACAAATGTACCACACAATATATTGTATTATAGAAATTACAACATAACTAAGGTCTCGCGATATGACCACTCTGTATGGCTGCTGATAAGAAAGAGCGAAGTCGCCGTCTCTTCCAGTCGACCTCCATCGCTCCCCTAAAGAAAAACCTCGCCAACGCTCGAACTCCAACCCCCGCAGCTTGTACGCACGCATCGCGCAAGCCCTCGCGCTTTTCCCGATTTTCCCCGCCGCCTCGGTATCTTCCGGCAGAACTCGTGCAGGGAGGGGGCCGAACAGTCAAGCCATCGGGGCTGCTCCAAATTTAAACTAGACGTTTTAAACGCATTCGACTTAATTATTAACTAATTAGATGGTGATTAGAGAGTCATGAGTGTTTGTAAGCTTCGTTTAACCCGTCCATGTTCGAATAAAGTTGTTACAGCGCTTTCCGCGATACACCTTCGGGCTTTTTAACGCCATTTTCCATCTCAGGAATTAATTTTTCTCCCCTTTAATCGACATTTTGTAGCTGAAGGAGGTGATTGTGACAATAACCCAAAGAACTCGAGGCTTGCTAATTACTTTACAATTCGACGGACTCTTTGAATAGCTCCTTGGGCTGCTGAATGTCGTAAAAAGTCCTGACTGGAAATATTGATTGGTTAGTGTGTACAACCTACTACTACGGGACCGTTGATAAAATTCGGCGAAAATGCAGCGAATTCGGTTTAATGTAAGATACGGAAAATTTCTTAACAAAATATTCAAGAATAGGTGATTATGAATATACACAGGTAAGTTTTTTCAACAATTATTCCTTTCTCCTTGAATTAAATATGCGTAGTGTTTCATTCAATTCAAGGTTTGCTTTAAGAGGAAGTGTAGTAACCTGGTGTAAGGTTCAACGGGGATCATATCGATTTTTGGTTATCATTAAGTATATAATGTTAGTATTAAACATAAATCCAGACCTCTGATAAGAATCTCATGCCAATAACTGTATGTAGGGAACAATTATACAGGTGGCGGAAAATTAAGCTGAAAACCAGGTAACTACACTTTTTTTTAATATTAAATTAAACGAAATATTTATATTGGGTGTATTTTATGTACTTATGTTAAATTGGGTCAGATAAATTTTGCTGCAACATTTGACGCTTTGTCTAAATATTATTAAAAAAGCGTTAAAAAATATTTAATTTAACCATACTGTGTAAGTATACTTATATCACATAAAACATTAATAGTTTTTTTTACAAAAATGGAAGATGATTAGATAAGTTTGGTTTAAGATCGCTTTTAGTGAATCTACTACCATAATTGCATTTAAAAAGAAACTTGAAAGTATTAATACAATTAAGAAGGATTACTAATGTTCCATTTTAATGTGTCTCTAAATAACAAATAACAAGTAGTGCTCTAAGTTCATTTCCTTCATGTATCGTTAAATTTATATTTGGCCAGCACATTCAGATAAATTAACATATATATTTCTTCTCATTGACATTGCACTATTGCATTATTTTTTTCGTAGTTTAAACATTTATGACATGTTGTTATAATATGCTCATTTGGAATATAATATAGATGATTAGCAATGTACCTTAAAACACGGGCACAGACTAGTTCGTTCCGGCGGCCCGATTTTAATACCATGCAGAAAAGAGTCACAGGTAAATTCTCTCTGGTCATATATTTCTTTGAAAAGCTAGTTTAAAAATGCCTTTAGTAGGTATACAATGAATAATAATGAATAGCCAGGATCAGCGTAAATAGAGAATGTTGTCTTCATAAAGCAAGTACTTTGATACATTTTATTAATAAAATTTTTAATAATTATTTCTCAAACTTTGTAGTTACTTAAATACAAAACTCCCAAAGTTACTTCTTACTTAAAATTTTGGCACTGGCACTAAAACTCACTGCAGAAGATGTACATTTGATTAGAAAAATATTTATGGCAGAAAATAAGTTATTCCCAAAATCCCGAATTGCGTGTACTAAGTTCATGACTCATTGAACTCTGTGTAAGTGAAAACCAATCAAAAGAAACAATTTTTATTTAAAAAGTGTTTCAGTACAAAAATTTATTGCTTTTCTTGTGTCTCTAATTTAACATTTTAAGCAAATTAGAAGCAATTTATCTTGATGGAACATTTACTGCAAACAATTTTTCACTTAACTATTTACAGTTTTCGTACTCGAAAATGGACACTTGTTAGCAAATTCATATGTGACTCCCTTAAAGTGCTTAAACTAGGAGAGTTAAAAATTGAACCTAAATTTTGGTCCTAAGATTTTGTAAAAAGTGATGCATGCAGCAGTAATTGAAGTGTTTCCATCTGCGAAAATAAGACGATGTAGATTTTATCTCGGACAATCATGGCGAAGAAAAATTCAAAAATTTAGACTGGCTACTGAGTATTGAAAGGACAATGAAAATTTATTAGTTCTTTAAGCGCACCTTCATATAAGGTTCCTCTAACATCCCATGTTACTAACTGTATTTTATCCTTCTTCCGCTTTTCTCTTTTATTCCTGTCTTGTTTTATTTCGTTTCAATAGTTCACAATCTTTTTCTTCCCATTGTTTGTCGTTATTTGTTTTCTTTTCCTGCTGGTGCTTAGTTTTTTGCTTTGGTTCTTCCCGCCAATGTTTGTTTCATGTCATCCCAGCGCCATCTTTCATGATCGCGGTATATTATCTTCTACCCTACTTTCACTTTTCTTCCTTTCTTTCTTAGTTCTTGCCTTTTCTGTCTGTACAATTCGGTCTTTTTTTGATAAGTTGTCGTTGATATAAACTAGGTCATCTCTTCGATTTCTCAAATTACTTTCGATTTGCATGATTTTTCTTTTATCCTGTATCTTGTCGACTTCAGACAGACTCTTTCTCTTAACTTCATAGCCTTCCCTATTTAAACATCTACTGCTAATTCTATCCGCATAAAATTTTTCATTGCATTTTTTAGAGTATCTACATCGACATTAATTTGTGTTCACGTACAATCCCTGTATAACTATATTTTTTAAACTTTTTCCATTTTCCAAACTTTCAAGCATTTCTCCTATTAGAAAAACTACCTATTTTAAAAGAAAAGACAGTTAAGATTTGATTTCACGTATAGTGCCTCTGTATATTTGCTTATATGTATTTAATTCTACCAGCAATCATCAGAGCAACTAGTACAGAAGCTCTAAACGTGAAAACAAATCTTTTCCGTCAAAAGAAGCAATAATAAAATGGTTTCTATATGAACGCTATAGCGATATCTGATAAAAATCACGAAAGTACAAATGCGAAGATTTCTTTTGACGAAACCAAAATTCAGATTTTTGCTTTAATCTGTACCTTCTATAAATTGCATGGCAAAACAGACGATGCTAAAGATATAAGAGAGAGATATGGAGAACTTAACAGTTACATTCCACAACATATCTCCTCATCTAAGCAAAAATGTTTGGCGAATTGGTTTCCTGTACTCATAAAAAGTAAACCGAAATTAAAGAAAAGACAGTTAAGATTTGATTTCACGTATCGTCCCTCTGTATATTCCCTTTAGTTTAGCAGTAAAGTCTATGCAAAATAATAAAGCTGCTGGTCCAGTTGAAATACCAAGTGAATTGCTAAAATTGGTCAATGAAAAAAAAACATAGATCTTTTAGTCGAACTACTGAACACAATCTATTTCACAGGAATCATTCCACGCGAAATGCTGACATCAACATTTATTTAAACGATCAGTCTAATGTCACATACCTTAAAAACCCCGCTAAAAATCATCCATAAAAGAATACACGCTAAGCAGGAGATGGATATTAGTGATTCCCAGTTTGGATCTCGGAATGGAGTGGGCACAAGAGACGCACTATTTTCTTTTAACTTGCTGACCCAAAGATGTTTGGATGTTAATCGAGATCTTTATGTATGCTTTATAGACTACAACAAGGCATTCGATAAGGTAAAACATGACCGACTTATAGAAGTACTCAAAAACAAGAATCTGGATGTGAGGGATGTAACATTGATATCAAATTTATACTACAGCCAACGATCAAATGTGAAAATTGAAAGAGAAGTGCCAGAAGAAGTGGAGATAAGGAGAGGGGTCAGACAAGGTTGCGTACTGTCGCCGTTATTGCTTAATGCTTATTCTGAAGAAATCATACAAGAAGCTTTGGTAAACGAGACAGTCAGCATAAAAGTGAACGGAAGTTTAATTAGCAATATTAGGTATGCCGACGATACAGTCATAATAGCCGACAACTTGGAAGACTTAGAAAGAATAATGAACAAAACATTAAGATATAGTGGACAATACGGACCCTCTCTTAACATCAAAAAAACCAAATTCATGAAAATTAGCAAGAACAACAATACAAACAAAATATTAACGGTAGGCGGCCAGCAGATTGAGAGAGTAAAAAGATATACTTACTTGGAAACGATTATCACAGAAAATAACGATTATACTGCAGAAATAAGAGTCAGAGTTGAAAAAGCACGTGCCAACTTCGTGAAAATGAAAAAGATTTTATACAGCAAAGATCTGACATTGGCCCTCAAAATAAGGCTAATTAAATGCTATGTACACGGTGTACTCTACTATGGAGCTGAATCATGGACATTAAACCGGAATACAATAAATCGACTTAACACGTTTGAAATGTGGACATTTAGAAGATTGTTAAGGATTCCATGGGTAGATAGAGTCACGTATACAAAAGTGTTAAGGAGAATAGGCAGAGAGAGGGAAATGGAAAATACAATAAAAGAAAGGAAATTGCAATATCTCGGACATGTGATGAGAGACGAAAGATACATCTCGAGACTCATAATTCAAGGAAAGTAGAGGGTAGGAGAAGCGTAGGAAGAAAACGCGTTTCCTGGTTGAAGAACCTGGGAGAGTGGTTTGGTTGCAGCTCAAGGCAATTGTTTAGAGCAGCTGCCTAGAAGGTCAGAATAGCCATGATGATTGCCAACCTTCGTCGCGGAAATGGCACTTAAAGAAGAAGAATATTCCCTTATACGTATTTCATCCTAGCAGAAATCATCAGAGCAGCTATTAAAGAAGCTCAAAACGTGAAAACAAATCTTTTCCGTCAAAAGAAGCAACAATAAAATGGCTTCAATATAGACGCTATAGCGACATCTGATAATAAATCACGAAAGTAGAAACGCGAAGATTTCTAACGACTAGACGAAAATTCAGATTTTTGCTTCAATCTGTGCTTTCTAAAAATTGCAAAATAAAACAGATGCTAAAGATGTAAGAGAAATTTTGACGGAAAACATTTGTTTTCACGTTTAGGGCTTCTGTATAATCGGTTCGCTATTCCCAGTCCGAACTGTCTAGTAAATTTAGTAATTATTTTTTGCGAAGTTAGTTACTTTTTGACAGATCAGAAGTAGCTAGAAATTACTGTACAACCAAGCACATATGCTCATAGCCAATATTAATAGTAAACAAACGTAAATAAAATAAGACTTTACGGATTACCGAAAATTAATATTTATTTATTTACACCATATAATGTATTGATAACAAATATTGTACAAAATAATAATATTTTGAGGACATAAATTCCACAAAATTAAGCAGTCACCAGTCAATCATAAAAGGTCTTATGGCATACTTAAGTGTTGTTGACGTTTTACTAGGATGAAATTAACATAAACTTTGGTTTTATTATCTTACAAAATAAGTATACCTCCCTATGCAAAGAGGATTTAGCAAAGCAAATACATAATATATTTACTATAACAAACAAAGCAAAGATCAGTCTCCAACCAACCCTCAAAAATAACAGCATCCATTTCTCCATGATATTATCTTTTTTGGAGCCCAATTGATCCCTTTATAAATCCATTGTCTGAGCTTGTATGTAAAATTATGTACCTACAACACAAATAATTCGATCTAATAAAAACAAATTCTTTATATGCAATGAAAATAATATGCCCTCTGCAAAAAAATACAGTTTGTAAGTTATTTAGAGACCTGGAATAGAAAAAAACCACTTAAATCAGCTAATCCAATTAATTCGCCTTGTAATTTAAGTGCATCCTTCCTCCTCCTTAGTCCTGATCCCTTTTGGGATGTGGTGACACCATCAGGTCTTTACAGTTTTTTCACAATTTCCCTCCATCCTTCCCTGTCCTGGGCTAGTTGTTCGGCTTCATGTAACCCTTGGTTAATCAATATTTTTGTTTGATCTACCCAACGGCTTGGAGATCTTCCCCTAGGTCTCTTTCCTTCAATAATAACTGTTCTAGCAATAGTCAACCTTCTACGTATCTTTCTGTCAAACCCTCCGTCATTTGTTATTAGGGACCCCAGGTATATGAAACTATTTAATGCCATAGATCTTGACAATATTTTCTCCATACCTAATACGAATTTCTTTAATGTGTTGAAGATTATTCCGAGCTCTGTCTACTGTCATGATCTTTGTCTTACTCCTATTTAGCTTTAGTCCATATGTTTTGATTTCTCCTCCAGACATCTCATTATGTCTTCCATTCCTTCTTGATTTGCCGCGATTATTAAAGTGACATCAGCATATCTCAAGTTACTGATTTTTTGACCTCCTACTGATATTCCACCCTTCCATCCGTCTAGTATCTTTCGCATAATGTGTTCGCTGTAGATATTAAACAGAGTTGGCGAGATCATGCATCCCCGTCTGACACTTGCCTCTGTTCTGAAATAATCGGAATGGGTGTTGTTTATTTTTACTGTGCACTTATTATTTTCATATAGACTTCTAATTAGTTGAATTAAGTGGTGGGGTGTTCCCATTTCCGCTAGTATGGACCATAGCTGCTGCCATTTGACTTTATCAAACGCCTTTCTGTAATCTACAAAGCACATAAGCATAGGAGTATTGAATTCACGAATTTTTTTCGATTAGCTTTCTGACATTAAGGATGTGTTCTCTTGTGCCTTTTCCTGGGACAAATCTCGCTTGTTCTTCTGATATCCGAGGCAATAGAAAAGCTTTTATGTATTACATGAAGTAGAACCTTGCTTGCATGGGATATTAGGATTACCGTTCTGTAGTTGCTGCAATGTAGCGGAGTTCCTTTTTTGAATATAGGGATGAAAGTGGATCTTGTCCAGTCGTTGGGCCACTTTCCGGTTTCCCAAATCTTTTTGCAGATCATCTATGCATAACATTTACTCCGACATCTCCAGTCTCTTTTAAAACTTCTGAGGTGATCTGGTCTGCGCCAGGAGATTTTCTATTTTTTAACTTTTTGATTGCTTTTTCTACGTCTGACTTTAGAATTTTTGGTTCTCTCTCTGCAGTGAACTCGTCGTGATTTGCATTCTGGGGATCATATGAATATAGACTTTGACAATATTTTCTCCATACCTCCGCAATCCCTTTCTCGTCATTTATAATACTCATTAGATGAGTAAGTGCATCCTTACTCATCTAATAAATATTAACTCTTAAAGAACATTTATTATACTTATTAAAGAAAAACTTACTAACGTATTAGTTGATGGAACAAATAGAACTAGCAAACAATGACACAACAATAAAACAAACAGTCTGATTAATATAAATATTTACGGGAATATGTTAAATTATAACAACTGAAATATATTTTTTAAATATATATATATATATATATATATATACAGGGTGGTCCTTAAGTAATTGTACAAACGAAAACCGTAAATTCTACACTTTAAAATATTACTTATTGATTTAAGCCAAATTGCTTTAATAAAATGTTGATATTAAGAAAGATACAGGGTGTTAAAGTGCAAATTTAAAATTCTATTTTTTGCTATAACTTTCATGTTTGTAAAGATTTATGCATAAAAATTTACAACTGGGTACTTTTAAATATGAGAAATTATAATTTGCTACACACTTTGATGTAGCTGATAGAGGGCGCCACATATGCCACATATGTGGCATAAATTTGCACTTAACTTTTTTGCTGTTTGAGTTACCTGCATTTTTGATAAAAAATCTTAAAGATACATTATTTAAACAAAAAAAAGGTATACTTCTTAATAACTTCAAAACTTAACAGTTTTCGTGATAATCGCATTTTACAAATCAGCTGCATAATTCTGATTTAAGGCAATTACTCCAGGTAACGAAGGAAAAATAGCAAAAAACATTAATAAATCTAAATTTTGGTATAAAATTCCTTTAAGTAAAGTTAATAGTTAACGAAATATTAAATAAAATAAATATATCAGCAGGATAATTAATAATAGGATTTGACAAGAACAGAATAATAGGATTTTACATCAAACATTTTACGTTTTATGTTAAATTAAAGTCATAATCAAAACATTTTGTTTACAAACCAAATTAAGAAATAGTTAAACTAAATAACATAACTTTTTGTCAAAGTAAGTGTTCCATATGTCCACCATTTTCTTTAATTCATTTGTCAATATATTACATAAAAGATCGTCTCATGTTAAATAGCATCATTGGTTCTAAAGAAACTGCTGCAGTATTTATTTCTTCCCATAGTTGGTTGAGAATGTTTATGGGATTCTTATAGACACGTTGTTTTAATACGCCCCATACACCAAAATCAAGCGGATTAAATTCTGGGCTACGTGGTGGCTATAATCTATAATGGATGAATATATTCTTTTGGATACATATCCAAACCTTATGGTATATTATGGAACTACATCTTATTTGTGGCAGAGGTTAAATAATGTGTTAAACTCTGATGTATTTGATTCATGGGTTACTTATATAAACACGGAATAACCTATCGATGTCATTACTTATTTATATGATTACGTTACAGCTTACGAGTAACTATAATTACATCTCGAACAAATGGTCTGTTATGATTAACTAACGAACTAATATAATGCTGAACTAAATTACCTGTGTGTTTACTATATTTATAACAATATCGGTTATGAGGCCAACGATGATGTTTTTGTAAAAATGCTGAGTCTTTAAGGTTAGATTGGTAGAAAAAGTATTATGAAACAAGACACATATGTGTTATTAAATCCCTGGCTTTAGTTTCTAATTGTCCTAATAAAAATGGTTAAATAATTTACGTAATGAATGATAAGTATTCTTTTGGAATTTTTTATAAATTAAATAATTATATCAATATCTCACCACATTGCAAAGGAATATGAGTGTCACGATCATTCCAACGTTCAGAACAGTTATATTTAAGTATGTTCTCACTGCCTTCTCTCTAGAATGTGGTGGTGTACCATCTTACATAAACCACATATTTTGTGTTTTCAGCATTTTACAATAGGGAAAAAGTAATACAACTCCAGTAGCGATAGAAAAGGGAAATTGTAAACATGATGACGGCCAACGTCTGAATACGGACACGGCACCTAAAGAAGAAGATGAAGAATATTTTCTTCAATAAGACATTTAGCAGCCATAACAAATTTTTTGTAATGTTACATTATCATCTTTGAGTTGTTGTAATAAGAATAAACTGTGAATTATGCTTATCTACAGGTATTCACTGCTTCACCGCACAAATATTTCAACTAAGAATTATTATGCAACTGACTTATAAAATGCGAATATCTCGAAATCGGTTAAACTTTGAGGTTGTCAACAGGTATACCTTTTCCTTGTAAAAATAATGTATTTATTATTTTTTAACACAAATAGAGCTAACTTTAAGAGCAAAAAAGTTAAGCGCAAATATATGTCACACATGTGGCATATGTGGCGCCCCCTATCAGTTACATTAAAGTTTGTATAAAATTATAATTTATCCTACTTTGAAGCATCCAATTATAAATTTTTGTCCAAAAATATTTACAAACGTAAAAGTTATAGCGAAAAATAAAATTTTAAATTTCCACTTTAACACCCTGTATCTTTCTTAATATCAACATTTTATTAAAGCAAGTTGGCTTAAATCGTAATATTTTAAAGTGTAGAATTTACGGTTTTCGTTTGTACAATTACTTAAGGACCACCCTGTATATATATATATATATATACATATATATATATATATATATATATATATATATATATATATATATATATATAATATATATATATATATATATATATATATATATATATATATATATATATATATATATATATATATATATATATAATACCCAAAATTTTATGGGTTTAGTATACACTTCCACTATTTCTAATAATTCTTCTTTCTTCAATGAAAGAAGTCTGTAATGAAACTTTATTTAAACCGTTAATACTGTGAGATTGGAACTTTTGTGTTGTAGGTTTCTAGCTATGAATCTGTCAAAATATGCCCGAGCTGAGTGAATGGACCTTACCAGTAGCTCTGTTGATTCCTGCTAGGATGAAAGACGTATATAAGCTAATATACAGGGGGACTATACCTGAAGGATTTTTGCTTAGTTGAATAGATATGTTGTGGAATGCCACTTTCAGATTCTCAATATCTTTTTCTTTCATCTTTAGCATCATCTGTTTTGGATTATAATTTATAGAAGGCACAGACTAAAGCAAAAATCTGAATTTTGGTTTCGTCAATAGAAATCTTCGCATTTCTACTTTCGTAATTTACCTATTTTAACTTTGTGTTTTCTTCTCGTAACGTTACATTCTCTTGTGTTAACTTCAGTATTTCTTCTCTATATTATTTTTGCTATCCACGGATGTCGCTGAGTTTATTTGATTCTTCATCGATCTTTTTACTCACTCCTGCCAACATTTCCGTAATATTTTATACGTTTTGCTCTATTTTCTCCGTTTTATATATAGGGGATCTGTCTATTGATCGAGTTTTGCTAAGAGCACAGAAAAAATGTTTTCATTATAGTGTTAATATATTTCTAAAACAATGTGTATTTAAACAGTTTAATAGTAATAGCTTATTCCTGTTATATGTACCGGGTTTCTCATTATATTTTAACCTCCACTTATTTTCCTTAATTTCGGGAATACAAAAAAAGTTTTAAATAAAAGTTGTATTATTTTATCTGTACCGACCAACAATGTAGCAACAGACCAAATTTTGTATACAGGGAGTGCCCAATAAAATGCATCTTCAATATTTCAGATGGGACACCCTGTATTTTTTATAGTTTTGAGTAACCCTGCATTTCCTCATTACCAATATATAATATTGTGTAGCATTAGTTTTGTTCTATAATGGCATATTACTACAAACGGGTAACCATAGGTGGCTATGCAACTGACATTTCAAAATGAAACAATTATTAATTTATTATAAACTGTCAGTCTTCATACCGAAATGGGTCATACTGCAGATGGAAAAGTAGATATATTCTCAATTTATGTAAAAAATAATAAAAACAAGCAAGCAGCCAGAAGAGAATATAGGCTGATTTATCCAGATCGACAGACTCCTTCTGCAAATACATTTTTATATAATTATCGTCATGTCATAAATGAAAAAATGTGTGAACGGAAGAAACGTGCTATCGTAGGAAATGATGATGAAGATCTTAATACTTCGCTTTACTTTGAAGGTAAAAATTAAATACTTAAATAATAGATTAAATCCATAATAACATTTTTATTTTAGAAAATTCCGAAACTAGTCTAAACAATGCTACTAATGCATTAGAGAAAAGCCGTGCGACGATACATAGAGTTTAAAAAAAGCACAACTATTCGCTCCGTGCGTGATCATGGTAGGGGTACCTTGAAACGATGCCAGCGTGCGTAGCGGCGAAATATGACAAAATTGGAGTCTTTCTACGCATAAATTTTATCAAAAATGTGTGCCAATACATGTTGCGTATTTAATTGTGCTAATAAAAGCAAAAATAGTAAGTGTAGTTTTTATAGGTTCCCAAAGATTACATATAAATTAGAGAAAAGAAAAAGATGGATCCGTGCTATTAATATGAAAAAGTAAATATCACATAACATCATTTTTATTGAATTAAAATAGGAACTATTTAAATAATTTACCTTAAATGATATTTTATAAGGCTTCAAGCTAACTGCAGAGTGCCTGATGACTTGAGCTTTTATATGATAACTTTTACTATTACTGTTTTTAATTATATGCTCTTTCACGTGAAAAACTTGATTTGTCAGTACTAGATTTCTCCCTTTCCTTACCGTTTGGGATTAAAAAGATATGATGAATTTTGAGAAACCCAGTTTTTAATACTACATTTATTTTGTACATAAACTGAAAAAATATAATTAAAAAGTTAATTATTAATAATTGTCATTTTCGCCTGTATTTAACAATGTCAAACATATGTCATATGTTTAACCTGAAAATTGGTAGGTCCAAAACTATCAGATGAATGCAGTAGGTGTCGCGTCAGTCACGCACGGAGCGAATAAGCCGTACAAAATATTACCGGTACTAGAACTTATCGATGTTCATAAGAGAAAGCGTTTACAGTCAAGACATGTTTACAAATTTGAACAATGATCCTAATTATTTTTATAACATTTTATGGACAGATGAATCAAATTTTTCAACTTCAGGCATTTTTAATAGAAGAAATATGTATTCGTGGGAACAGAAAAATAATAGAAAAAGAAAAAATAAGCAAATAAAAAAGTCAGGAAGAAAATCAATAAATGTGTGGTGCGGAATATTTCAAAACAAAATAGTTGGACCATTGTTTTATGACTATAAATTAACTGGGGAATCATATTTGGACACAGTCATTACAGAAGTGGATGAGTTATTAAATCAAAATTATACACAAAATCAATTAAGTAGTATGATATGGCAACAAGATGGAGCACCGCCACATAATGTCGTAGCCGTTTAAGAACATTTAAATAATCAATTTAATGTGTGAATCGGCAATAAGGGTACCAGTACATGGCCACCAAATAGTCCCGACTTAACACCATGTGATAGCTTTTTATGGGGGCTTTTAAAAGAAAAAGTGTATTTTGATTCAAATACAAATATTAACACTATCACGGCAAAGGTTCGCACGGAACTTGAAAATTTAAATGGTTATAATAACACAATATCTGACGTATTAGAAAATTTGAGACGAAGATATTACTTGTGCATTGATAAATGGAGGACACTTTAAGCATCTATTGTAATCTTAAATGTAGTATTGTATCTTAAATGTAGTATTGTAAGTTATTAATTTTGTTGACTTTCTAAATATATTTTTTTCTTATCTTAGTATAGTATAGATACCATATGCCATTATAGAACAAAACTAATGCTACACTATGTTATATATTTGTAATCAGGAAATGCAGGGCTACTCAAAACTATAAAAAAATACAGGGTGTCTCATTTGAAATATTGAAGATGCATTTTATTGCGCACTCCCTGTATACAAAATTTGGTCTGTTGCTACATTGTTGGTCGGTACAGATAAAATAATATAACTTTTATTTATTTGAAACTTTTTTTTGTATTCCCAAAATTAAGGAAAATAAGTGAGGAGTGAAAATATAATGAGAAATGTATATGCATATTTAAGTGCATATTATTTTCATGCTTTTTAATGTATATCTGCATGCATATTTTATCAATATTAAATGCAGAATTATCCGGACACTAATACTGATAATTACAAAAATGTCAGCCTTTTCTTATTTAATATTTTTTTCTTAATTTCTTATCTTGACTATTCTAATTTACCTACTCCAATATATTTAACAGGGTAACATTATTTATTATAAGTAATTTCTCATTTCCCTTTCAAAGAACCCGATTTTCACAAACTTCCAAATCTCCAGCCCCGCAATAAAAGAAACCTAATTTTCTTTTAGTATTGTTCTCCCCTCATTCATCCATTTTAAAAACCCCTTACCTTTTTGTTTTCAAGCCGTATAATAGGTGTTACTTTAAATGAGCTATTATGTTGCATTATACACGGTAGGGGAAGTAATTAGATGCTTTTTGGAAATTTTGTTTGATGGCAATACTATAAAAATTATATCTAGCTAATTAAAACAATCATTATCTCTAAAAGACTGGACTAAAGATTGATTAGAAGGATTCTTTATATCTATTGAGTAATGTTTGTGTGAATAAGAATTATATCTTGTTATAGGGTGGCTACCTTTTGTTTTCATTATACAATAATAATAACACCAACATACAGTAAAGCTGGTAAAATTTTGTTATTATATTTTCTGACAAAATTTATTAAAATATACGAAATATAGGTGTATTACACACGGCAATAACTAATTTTGAGCAGAGATCGGATCGTATAGTAAGGCAAAATAAGCATTTTTTTAAGCACAAAAAGATTGTGCAAAAATAAGCAAGTTTCCAGAAAAAAATTGCTGTAGCCAAATAAACATCGATATAAATCTGGGTATACAACAATTATACACACTTCTTCTTCTTAAAGTTCCATCTCCTATCGGAGGTTGGATATCATAACGGCTATGGTCACTTTGTTGGCTGCTGCTCTGAAAAGTTGTAGTGAACTACAGTTCTACAGTCTCTAAGGTTCTTCAGCCAGGAGATGCGTCTTCTTCCTATGCTTCTTCCTTGGATCCTTCCTTGCATAATAATTCTCAGCAGCTCATATTTTTCTCCTCTGGTTATGTGACCCAAATATTCTAGTTTTCTTCTTTTTATGCTGTTCATAATTTCTAACTCCTTATTTAGACGTCGTAGTACCTCAGCATTGGTAATCCTTTGACCCGACTAAATTTTTAATATTCTTCTGTAACACCACATTTCTATTTTCCTTATGTGTTGTTTCTTCAATGTCCAAGCTTCCATTCCGTATAGTAAGATAGAAAATATGTAACATCTTAGAGCCCTCAATCTGAGATGCAACTGAAGGTCTCTGTTGGTAAGCATTGTCTTCATTTTCACAAATGCTTGCCTTGCAGTTTCAATTCGGACTTTGATTTCTCTGCTTTGGTCATTTTTGTCATCAACCCAGGTTCCCAGATATTTATATGTCTCTACTTTTTCTATTTGGGTTTGCTCTATCATTAATCTTTCATTTCCATGTTGCGTTTTTGAGAAAATCATAAATTTAGTTTTTCTCTTATTTATTTTTAGTCCGTATCTAATGCAATAATCGTTAATTCTATTTACCAATTCTTGTAGCGATTCCAGGGTGTCTACCATTATAACGGTGTCATCAGCGAATCTTATGTTATTTACTATTCTTCCGTTTACAGAGATTCCATCACCCAGATCCGCTATCGCTTTCTGGAATATGGCTTCACTGTACACGTTAAACAGTAATGGTGACAGAACACAGCCCTGTCTTACTCCTCTCTTTATATCTACATTTTCGTACTTTTGTTCTTCTATCTTTATATTGGCCTTTTGATTCCAATACAGATTGATAATGATTCGTAAGTCTCGTCTGTCTATATCTTTGTTTCTCAGTATTTCTATTAGTTTTTCATGTCGGACCCTGTCGAATGCCTTCTCGAAGTCGATGAAACAGGAATAAATATCTAGGTTCATATCTAAGCATCTTTGAGAGAGGACATTAAAAGCAAACAATGCCTCTCTTGTTCCCAAACCCTTGCGGAACCCAAACTGAGTATCATCCATATCATCTTCTAGTTTTCTATATAATCTTCCATGAATCACCTTTAAAAATATTTTGAGGGTATGGCTTATTAGTGATATTGTCCTATAGTCTGAACAATCTTTGGCATATACTGTTTTTGGTATTGCTACAAAGGTGGACACCAACCATTCCTGTGGGATTTTTCCAGTTTTATATACTTCATTAAATAGGTCCAGAAGTACAGAAGGACTTCTGGACCTAATTATACACACGCATAATAACAATTATTAACAATAACATGTTTCTCAAAATTTTCCTAGAAGAAATTAAATCTCCTAACTGTAACTGAACTGTCTTCTTTTTTTTATATAGACATGACTTTGTCTGTTTTTCTAAGTGCCTCCAGTAAGTTGTCGTTCCATCGTTTTCGTGATCTTCCTACTGATCGTCTTCCTATTGGGGAACCGTCTCTTGCCATCTTTACTGCTCTATTTGTTGTCATTTGGCTTATATGATCGTTCCATTCTACTCTTCTTTTCTTACCCAGTTCTTGATGTTCTCTACCTTGCATCTACGTCGTATATCTGTACTTCTAGCTCTGTCCCATAGTGTCTTACCATCAATTTTTCTAGGTGTTTTCATCTCTGCTGTTTCTAACATCCTTTTTGTCCTATCTGTGTCAGGTCTTGTTTCTGACGCGTATGTCATTATTGGTCTGATGACTGTTTTGTAAATTCTGCCTTTCGTTTCTTTCCCGATATTTTTATTTCTCAATATTGTTTCATTTAGGCAGCCTGCGGCTCTGTTTGCTCTATTTACTTGATCTTCCACTTCGGTTTCGAGCTTTCCGTAGCTAGATAATGTGATGCCTTTTTGCATAATAATATATGTATGTGCATAACAATTCGTAGCAAAAGCGAAATGATTTTACGTAGATCGTGGTGATTGTCGTGGAACTTGATGTTGTATGGTCAGATTTCTGACTGATAGTTGGAGACTGTCCCACTCGGGACGTGAGAACGATGCCTTGTTACCGCTCAGAAGCAGCAATTTATAGGGAATTGTAGCAAGTCTGTAACGGTTAAACGTGTAAACGGTTTTTACCGAATCTTTAACGGTCCGTTTAAAAAGCTTTTTAGTTTATAAATTTAAAGCAATAACTCGTTTTTATAATCGACTTTTTAGAAACCTTGTAGAATTACACAAAATACAGATGAGTGATTTATGGCTTCAAGTTGCACATTAAAAGACAGGTGTCATATCAGGTTACAATGCAGGCGTCAAGGATCGGATCAAATAACTTGTGTTTTTTGGGGCGATTCAATTTTTTGTAGAGCTTGACCTAAATCAATTGACGATTCAAATATCTTCAAAAAGGATTTTGAGTTGCAGGTGTATATTGAAAACAATTACAGATATTTACGAGACATTTAACGATCTATTTGTTGACCTTTTTTTATAGTAAAAGAAAATGCAATCAGTCCAGTATGGGAGCTGATAGACCTGAGATATAAAAACTGAAGAGAACAGTTTGGTGTTGATAATTAATAGAGGAATCTAACTTGAAAACAGAATAAAGGCCGATAACCCGCTGAAACACACGAGAGCTCTCAGCATGTGGTGAGATTTGTAAACGACATAGTAAACGGCATTTGAGAGATAACTTTGACAGAATGGACCAAGAGTGATATAATTTCAATTAGAATCGTCAGAGATTAAATATAACAGAAAAAATTGAAAATATATAAATGAAAGGACTTTAAAAAATTCCATGTTTGTTAGACTTTTTGATGTTTCTAATTTTCTTAGTTTAAACAACATGACGACATTTTGGACATTCTTAAATCTTATAATAGTATATATTAACGAAAATAGAGACAATTCGAAAATTTAATACCTAACAATTTTTTTATAATTAATTATAAGAGTAGACAAAGTTTTTTAAAGCAGTCCAGTTTTTGCTGGGTATAAATCCGAACATGGACGTTTTAGTCTCTAGGGTTGACGGCTTTGAAAAGAGCAGCTACAGCAGAGCATTGTTAATTAAAACAAAACACTGGACAAGCTTGTTCTTTGTTGAATTAATCTGTGGATGTCGGAGCAGGCTTGTTTGTCATCTGTCTCATTTTTTAATAATTTTCGCAGTGCTGGACGTGTACTGATTGCAGAAATTGTTTGTGTATTGTACACGTATATGGTAGATGGCGCGATGAAAAACTGTTTGAATGACTAAAATTTCAATAAGAACCTAATTCTAAAATATTTTCCTCCAGAGTCGTGACGGGAAAGTGTGATAGTATATCAGTATTAATGTATGTAGATAGGCAACGATCTCCTAATCTAGTTTGTTTAGGAAGAGCTTGTTTATTCGATTGTTATCTTTATTATAGCCATTATTTATCAAGCAGAGCAATTTATCCCGTCAAACAGAATTTATTTAATAATTTCTAACATCATTTCGACATTTAGTTATAGCAGTTGTAACTTTTAATGTTAAATTTTAAAGTCGTTATCTAGCTTATGACTATTCTAAAGTAGAATAGAGCAGACATACATACATAGACCCCTTTTTAAGAAAATTTATATAAAAATCCAATAAACTTACGTATTATACATTCTTATACTCTTTATTTTTCATTCTACAGGGTGTCCCAGAAATAGTGCGTTCCTTTAATTATTGTTTTCCATATACCTAAATTTTTATTTTCAGAAAATTAAATAATCTGGCAACGTCATACGCAGTGAAAGCGCTTCTATTCTCCGTTCACAAATTGTTGAGAGCACGAAATGTGCCTTAAAGTCATAAAACGGTCGTAAAATTTGTATCATCATAGGCGTTCCTAAGGTGTTTATTCATTAAATAAAAATATGTTGTTAAAATACTGTTACTATACTATAATATTAATACTATAATATTAATAATGTTTTAATACTAAAATATTTAGTAAAAAACAATTAAATACCGTATAATATAATATAGGACAATATACCTACGAACATATACGCACCTTTCGCTCGTGATCGTTTTGTTGTTGCTTGTTTTATATATAACAATAATGTTCTATACTCGGAACATGATGTTTTCTAGAATATTCCCATAAGTCTGCCCAACAAACCTGTCATTAATACACCATACTATTCCCATTCCTCTAGATGAAATCCATCCCTATACAATGGCGATACAATGACCAGCTGCTCGATATCTATCAACATATAGAAGATTAAATCTATTATTATCTGGTCTATACACCCCAATTTTCCCCTTTTTAGAAGATTGAAAAATTTTCTTATCTGTAAATATTACCCTGTCCCTAAAATCTTGATTTTGTAGCTGATGGCTTAAAGCAAATATGTCTTGATTGCTTCTGTTGTGATGTAAGAGCTTGCTACTTTGCTGCAGTTCGGTACCTAAGCCGCGGTGCTTTAATTCTGTGAAAAGTTGTTGTGTTTCGTCCCGGAAGCTGTGACATAATTCTTGCAGTTTTCGCATCTTCAAAAGGATTCTCTTCTAATCTCTCCAAAAGCGTATAATCTTTATGAGCTGTCTTCCAGAACCAGGTCTTTCTTTCGAGAGATTCTTGTTCTCTCCATCTCTTATTAATATTAAAAACTGTTGTTCTGCTTACGTTAAAATGGTTCGCTACGTCTGATAGTGATTAAGATTTGGCAGTGACAGTATGTAAATAATAAGTATTTATCAAAATACACTGCTCAATTTTCTACAAAATACGCTTTAAGAGTCGTATCAGTTTTTTTAGGAACCAGCTATACCTTTGTATCCGTAGGTCGCTAGTTCACATCCGGCTCAAAGGACCAATGTATAAACTAGAATATAATATAATTCGAATATAAGTTCGAATACTCTATGTCCAAAATTCTCAATTGACGATGTGAAATAATTCGAAGTCATTGAGTAAATAATTGATTGGTAGCTAATAAATACATACACTCGACGTAACTTTAAAATGACCTATCGTTCTTTATTGCGGTAAATATTCTTTAGACTACTAACTCACAAACGTACAACCCCAATTTATAAGCTGACAAATAGAACTACAATTCATCAAAGTACAAGGTACATTGCCTTGTACCATGTAATTTGTACCTTTGTATCCAGATGCTTTAAAAAATAATACACACACACACACACACACATATATATATATATATATATATATATATATATATATATATATATATATATATAAAGGTTAAATACAAGTTAAGGGTTTAATTTTTGATTGAACGATCAATCAAATTTCAATTGAACGAAGAATAAAAAACTTTTCAGTCCATCACTGTATTATGCATAAGAGTTTGTCGCCTTATAACAGTTTTAGTCCCTTATTTTATTTTAAAACATGTACCCCTAAAATTTACACCATCAGTCAACATTCCGTGTTTTTAAAATACAAAATTCGGTATAAAATTTGACATCTATCGACCGACCCCGCCTAAATTTGTTTCAGATACACCCTTGTCTGTTTCGGCTGACATCAATCATCCAGATAGAAGCGTATATTTCACATGCAACAATAAATTAATACACCAGTGTATAATTATTTATCGCTTCTACGTAACAGAAAACATCATGAAGGTAAATTGCATCGCATAATATTTTGCATAAAAAGAAGCAAAATGGTATGCCGAGGACCGAATAAAATTACCTGAATAAAAGGGTTAAATATTAAGGCGAATGATCCAATTAAAAATCAACTGTGGAAAACTTATTCCTTTTTTAGTGAACTGCAAACGCTTGTGGGCTTAAATCACAATTGAATTATTTTAACCGCTCAACTGTTATTTAATAAACGTTATTCATTCTAGATTATCATCGTTACCGAGTGGTTTATTTCGATTCTTCTTCGTCTCGGTTTCGACAATCTGTGGCGCACCCCTGGGGGGGTTTTGGGGATTAAAACCCCTCCCCCCCAGGACATATAAAGTAAACAATATAAAAAAAATAGTAGGAAAATGTAACTTGTCTTTCTCACATAATACAAAAAATCCAAACCGCTGATTGAATAATTAAATTACCACTTTAAATATGTAGAACACAATAATTATTGTATAAATACAATAAAAAAGATGGTAAGAAGAGTGGAACAACAGGGAAGATGTTGCTCGGTGAACAAAGATGCCGATCCCGAGCCTAAGGGACTGGGTAGATTATCTGTTTTGGGGCGTATTTTCATAGGTTCAGAAAGACAGATACAGATAAATGCCTGTACTGCGAATATTCCGACATTTTTACTCACACAATGCTGGAGTGTTAGATGTACAGTGAAGAGAAACAGAATGTATAAAGAAATAGGTATGAACCCTGTGAATGTAAGAGAAATGATCGTGAAGATGACGGGAAATACGAAGGGATGGAATAGTGTTCACGATTACATCCAAGCAGTCATTAAAAGAAAGAAGAAGAAGAGAAATACCAATCGAGCTAACTACAGAGATAAGATCTAATTACTATTTTAATGGGAATAAGTCGCAATTGAAAGTTAAAATAAGTTTATTGACGTTTGAATTTTTGATCTTTGATCTTGCACTGATAACTTGTTTATACTCCAACAATTAATAGAAAAAAGAATAGCGGTTGGTATCGAAGTATATCTAGCCTTCATCGACCTAGAAAAGGCGTATGATACAGTTCCAAGACTTAAATTGTGGCAAGCTTAACAACAACTCGACATTAGTCCATACCTTTTAAGAATAATCACAGAAGTATACAGGGATAACACTACTTACCTAAAAATCGGATATATCAGAGCCAATAAAAGTAACTAAAGAACTAAAACAAAGATGTAGTATGTCACCCTTACTGTTTAATTTATATATTGAGACAGCCCTCCAAAATTGAAAAAACCCCCAGGGAATCGGAATCCCCATATGAACAGACGTACTGTTCTCCCCGAACTTAGCGGATGACCAAGTCATCCTAACTCAAGATTCTTATGATCTAGAATTTATCATAAAAAACAGAATATTTACTTAGTTATCAATTCAGATGCAAGGTTTGAAGTGTTGATAGACGAGGACGTGGAGAGCAAACAAGTGGAACAATTTAAATATTTAGGTCCACTCACATTGCTAAGAACGGCTTGGGAGAAACCAAAATTAAACACGAATTAATCAGGGACGTAAAATTGTAGGATGTCTGAACTCCTTATGGTGGGATCACAACATTTCCAAAAGAAACAAAAAAAGAATAGGGCAAACCATTGTTAAATTAGTTCTTTGTTATGGCTCTGAAGTATGGACAATTAATGCAGACCTGAAGAGAAGATTGTTGGCAGTTGAAATGGATTATTTGAGAAGAAGTGCTAGAACATCAAGGCAGGAAAGGAAGACCAACGAATCTATAAGAAATGACATGAATGCTACAAAAACGGTCATTAACAGAATAGAAAGAAGAGGTTCAAAATGGTTTAGACATCTATTGAGAATGCCTGACGAACGTTGGCCCCAAAAACTTCACAAATGGAGGCCCCCTGGAAGAAGAAAAAGAGGTAGACCTCGACGCTCATGGAATGAAGGAATTAGAAGAGCGATGGAATCGAGAGGTTTGGAGGAGGAGCATGCTTTGGACTGGGAGGATTGGCGAAGGAGAACGGGAATACGGCGATAGCCTTCTCCAAAATGTATTGTATTTACAAGTTGGATTAATGTCAAACGTCAATAACCTTATTTTAACCTTCAATTGTGGCTTATTCCCATTAAAATAGTAATTACTTTAAAATGTCACAAGAAAATAGCTTCAGAACAATAGATAAGATCTAGATAAGAGAAGGGAGTGTTCCAAAAATGTCGTCAGCTTTACAGTGGCCACCCCACTTTCGGAGTACGGTAACCTACTCAACAATACTTTGCAGAAGAATATATCGTCCGATCTTTACAGAAACATTGCAATAAAAAAACTACCATTTCCTGAGCGAATAAACGTATTGGTCTTAATTTAGAACAGTTTAGTCTTACTATGCATATTCATGTAAATTTTCCTCCTTGGATGATTAAACCTCCAAAAATAGACACGTCTCTAAAAGAACTCCCGAAAAATTCTACACATCCTTTCCTTATACAGCAAGCTTATAAAAATGTAATATCCAAATACCCAACAACCCATCAAATCTTTACTGATGCTTCCAAATGTGATGAAGGACATGCTGCAGCTTACATCTACGAAAACGTCAAGTCTACCATACGAATCCCAACAAGTTGTTATATATATACCGGAGAACTTACGGTAATTCACCAGGCCATGAAAAAATGTGGTTCTATCAATGAAAGCAAATTTGTTATCATCACCGATTCAATGAGCGCATTACTTGGAATAAAACAGCTATATACAACTCACGCCATACTTCTCAAGATCAAAGAAGAGTTATCTTATTTACAGACTCAACAAAAAGATATTTCCTTCATCTGGGTACCTTCCCATATGGGAATAAGTGGTAATGAGGAAGTGGACTCTCTGGCAAGCAATGCAACAACCGACCAAAGTATTGCTATCATAAATCAAATGCCTTGGACTGATCACAAAGTAAATATCAAAGCCCACATGTACACAGCGTGGCAAACTACTTGGGATCACACTGCCAACAAACTCAAGGAATGTATAAGTCAAGTAGGAACCAAACTCATCTTACCAAGTAATAGAAAAGACCAAGCCATCATCAACCGACTCCAAATAGGACATACTTTCCCTACCCACAAGCATATCTTCAACCAGGAGGCTGCTCCGATGTGTACCAAGTGCAACACTCAGTTGTCAGTGAAACATTATAATTGTCGAGTGTCCAGTGCTTCTTCTCTTAAAGTGCCGTCTCCTCAATGGAGGTTGGCTACTACAATTTTAAAATCTTCTCTATCTTCAGCTGTTCTTATTAGCTGTTCAAAATTTAGCCCTGTCCATTGTCGGATGTTTCTGAGCCACGATAGTCTTTTCCTTCCTAGGCCTCTCTTTCCCTCGATTTTTTCTTTCACTATAAGTTGGGCATATTGGTACTTATTATTTCTCAGTATGTGGCCTAGGTATGATATTTTTCTAACTTTTACTGTGTTAAAAAGTTCTCTTTCCTTGCCTATTCTATGCAGCACTTCTTCGTTTGAGGTATGCGATGTCCATGAAATTTTAAGCATTCTCCGGTAGATCCACATTTCAAAGGCCTCCAATTTATTTACGGTTGATGTTTTTAGGGTCCACGTTTCAACTGCATATAGAAGAGTCGACCAGACGTAGCATTTTGATAAACGTAGTCGAATTTCGAGTTTTATTCGAGAATCACAAAGCAGTTTTTTTATTTTTTCGAAAGATTTTCTGGCCTGTTCTATTCTTGATCTTATTTCTAGATCAGGATTTAGGCTGCTATCGATCCAACATCCCAGGTACTTAAATCTATTGACCTGTTCTAAAATGTGCCCATTTATTGTGCAAGGTTGAGGTACGTTTTGATTTTTTCGGATTGACATCACTTTGGTTTTTTTAATGTTTATTTTCATACCAAATTGCTCACAGGTCGAGTTGGTCTTGTCGATGAGTCGTTGTAGACCTACGTCGGAATCCGCAATTAACACTGTATCATCGGCGTATCTGATACTGTTGATATTTACGCCATTCACCTTGACTCCATCCTTGGAATCCTCCAATGCTTCTTTAAATAGAAACTCGGAGTAAAGATTAAACAGCAGAGGCGACAGAACACATCCTTGTCTAACTCCCCTCCTAATTTCTACTTCTGCGGATGTGGAACCTTCGATCCTAACTCTGGCGTTTTGCTTCCAGTACAAGTTTTTTAAGAATTTGATGTCTTTTCCATCTAAACCGACTTCTTGCAAACGTTCTAATAGTAGATCGTGTCTTACTCTATCAAATGCTTTTTCGAAGTCTATAAAGCATATAAATATATCTTTCTGTTGGTCGTAGCATTTTTGGGCGAGAACTACTAAACTGAACAGGGCTTCTCTCGTTCCCATGCCGGCTCTGAATCCAAACTGATCGTCTCCGATGATTGTTTCGCACTTTCTATAGATACGATTATGTACGATTTTTAGTAGGACTTTTACTGCATAACTCATAAGGCTTATCAGACGGAACTCATTGCAGTGTTGTGGGTTTGGCTTTTTTGGTAGTGGGATGAATATTGACTCAAGCCAATCTTGGGGTATTTTACCTGTATCATAAATGCGATTGAATAACAGGACAAATATTTCGATATTTTCTTCGAGGATTAATTTTAACGTCTCTGGGTATATTCCGTCTGGACCTGGGCTTTTATTTGTGTTAAGATGATTAATTGCATTTATGATTTCAGATTTCAGAATTGTTGGCCCTTCGTTGTTATTTTCCAATCTTGGTTCTTCTCGTATGTCGTGAAAAAGAATTTTAATATAGTTTTCCTATTCTTTCAGTTTGTCTTCCATTGATTCTAGCAGTTTGCCATCCGTGTTCAGCATGGTGTGAAAAGTCGTTCTCTTGGTAGTCGATGTCAACTCTTTTACCTTTTTATGTAAATTAAAAAAATCGTGCCTTTGTTGTAGTTCTTCTATTTCCACGCATTTTGTTTCCAGCCATTTATCTTTTGCTTCGGTTATTTTTTTTCGAATTATTCTATTTAGTCTTTTGTATTCTCTGTCCTTGTCATTTTTTCCTTTAGATTCTCTTCGTTTGTTCATTAATTGTAAAATCTCTTCTGTCATCCATTCCTGTTTGTTATTTCTAGGTGTTACTTTTAGATGTTTTTCTGTTACATTGTTCATTTGTTCTTTAATAGTTTTCCACAGAACGTTTATGTCACCGTACTCGCTAATTATATTGTGGTCGATATTTCCTAAATTTTTGTTTAATTCTTTATTTACTGTCTGATGTATGGTGTCGTTTTTAAATAATTGGATGTCTAATAGTTGGTGTTGAGGTTTTTGTTATATATATATGTATATATATATATATATATATATATATATATATATATATGTTATATATATGTTATATATATGTTATATATATATGTTATATATATATATATATATATATATATATATATATATGTTATATATATATTTATATATATATATATATATATATATATATATATATATATATATATATATATATATATATATATATATATATATATATATATATACTCAAACCAGAGTTTCACAGATTGTCGAGTTAATTTTGTCTTTGGACTTATTTAAAATCTTCCTTTAATCTATTCATCTCGATATCACGTATCATTAAACTTACATGGTATGTACTAAAATCCAAACTCTATTTGAACTACCAATAATCAGTTATATAAAACCAGAAATTTTGTTAATTTTAATTTGTGTAAATGGAGAAAAGTCCTACTAATATTCTCTGCATGTATTTTCCCACAATATAATCAAAAGCTCGATTACCCACAAAGGAATATCGAACAACAGACTTTTTGATTTTTAACAACAGAGTAATTTTGTTTTATTATTCAACAGCAATTGTGTTTTATACAACAACACCCTTTATGTGTGTTTATATATTTTTGGGATACTTGTATATTTCTGTTCCCACATAAAATCGAATTCTCATCAATCATCTAGTTCAGCTTTTGTAGAAAAAATTTATATAAGGTAAAATCGACAGCATGTGATGTACCTTTTAATCGCAGATTTTAATGGAATCTGTAATAATTAATTTTTTTTTTGGCTTTCGAGAATTAACAAATATAAAAAATTATTAACTGAATTTATTTTCGCAACATCTTCTTGTTTTAGTAACCTGTCCGATTATCGAACGGTGGCGATCATATTGGCAATAATAACTTTGTTTACGGAAATCAGATTAGCAGATGTCTTTTAATATCACTCTCGGCGATTTCGGAGCCAGTATGTTTTTCTTTGGATGTCTCATTAGTTGGCCCAATTATTGTAACTTTCGAATTTTTATTGTTTTTGTTATTTCTGTGCTCTTCTTCATTCGGTGTAAAACTATTTCATTTGTTATTCGATCAACCCAACTTATCTGTAATATTCGCCGGTAAAGCCACATCTCAAACGCCTTATGTTTTTTCATTATTATTTCTGTAAGAGTCCAGCTCCCTATAATATATAGCAATGTGAAGAATTACATATTTTCACAGAGTATTAATCTGATTTTAAGGTTTAATGTAATATCTCTATTAATCAGAATTTTTTTTTAGTTTATAGAAGGCAGCTATGGCTTTTTCAATGCGAATTCTTATTTCGTTACTTATATCCCAGTTATCGTTAACGATGGTGCCTAAATAGGTAATATTGTGGATTCTTTCTTATTCTAGTCCATGCACTCTGATGTTCATTGGTTGTAACTCACTGTTTTGCTGACAACTATAAATTAGAAGTGTTTGGCTTTAGCCCATATTCAACACATGTTTCGGTTACCCTGTCGCAACTCTTTTTCATTGGATGCAATCAGTACCGTATCGCCTGCGTATCTGAGATTATTAACATTAATCCCGTTGATTTTAATACCTGCATCTTCATCTAAAGCTTCTTTGAAAATAAATTAGGAGTACATATTAAAAAGTAGGGGCGATGGAATACATCCTTGCCTCACTCCACGTCGTATTTCCACTGCTGTGTTGTGTCCAGATCGTATGTTTGCACATTGATGCCAATACAAATTTTTGATAATACGGAGGTCTCGGTCATCAATTCCCACCTGTTGCAAGACTCCTATAAGTTTGTCATGGTTTACTTGGTCAAAGGCCTTTTCGAAGTCGATAAAACACATATATTTTGATTGTTCTATATCCCTATATCTTTGAACCATGACCTGCAAACTAAAGAGTGCTTATCTGGTTCCGAGGTTGTTTCTGAAACCAAATTGTGTTTCACTTAGTTGTACTTCTATTTTGTTGTAAATTCTCGACTGCAGTAGTCCTAAGAAAATTTTAAGTACATGGCTCATTAGGCTGATAGTGCGATGATCCCTACATTGTTTAGCGTTTATTTTTTTCAGTATAATTACAAGTGTTGACAGTAGTCAGTCTGTTGGTATATGTCCTGTTTCGTATATTTTATTAAAGAGGTTTAAAAGAGAATGTTTGCCTTTATCGTCGGGTAGATTGATTATTTCGCTGGGAATTTGATCTGGACCGGTTGCTTTCCTATTCTTTGATAGTTGTATAGCTCTTTCCATTTCATTGAAGGTTATGTTTGGACTAGTAGATACATTTTTAATTTGTACTTCTGTTCTTTCGTCATCAAACAGTTCGTCAATATATTCCCACGACGGCTCCAGTTTTTCTTGTTCATTGACTATGATATTTTCTTGTTTATTAAGTAAACTACATGAAGTTGACTTATATGGTCCAGTTATTTCTTACACCTTTTTGTATATATTAAACGTTTCATTCTTCTTCTGCAGTTCTTCTACGTATTTCAATATATTTGCTGCTACACCATTTTTCTTTTGCATCCCGGATTTTCCTTCTGGTTTCGTTATTGATTTTGTTGTATTCTTCAGTATTTTTATTTTTCGGTTTTCGTCTGTTTTTCATTAGTCTCAATCAGTCATCCATTGTTGTTTGCATTTATTAATAGTTTTATACTTTTTGGTTGTTTCCTGCATGATGGTTCTGATCTGATTTCAGTGGTCTTCGATGTTATGTGTTTCTTTCGATTTTTCGAACTTTTTTTTTATCTCGTGTATTACTGCTATGTTATGATCTGAGGGGATATCTGCCCCAGGTAGTGTTTTAGTTATATTGATTGAATTTCGATATCTTTCAGTAATTGTTATATAATCGATATGATTTTATCTTCAGTATCTGTTGGTGACTTCCAAGTGCATAAACGACGCTTGAGTAGTTTGAAGAATGTATTTGTCGATCTCCTCTGTCATTACGTTGTCCAAGTCCGAAATTGCCTACCATGTTTTCTTGTCTACCTTTTCCTACTTTGGCATTGAAGTCCCCCCATTATTAAAAAAGGTAATGTTTTTATTTTTAAGATGACTTATTACTATCATCTTTATATTATCATAAAATTTCTCTATGTCATCTTCACTACTGCTCGCTGTGGGAGCATAAACTTGGACCAGAATAATATCCATCGGCTGTGAGTTTAAATGCATCATGATGACTTTGTCCGAAATGTAACTTACAGATTTAATACAACTAGAGAGGGTTTTTTTATGTGCAATGAATACCATGCTATTTCGGTGGTTATTGCCTTCTTTTTCGGAGTAGAATACGTCGTGGTCGTCTAACTCCTCTCCTAATTTCTACTTCTGCGGATGTGGAACCTTCGATCCTAACTCTGGCGTTTTGGTTCCAGTACAAGTTTTTTAAGAATTTGATGTCTTTTCCATTTAAACCGACTTCTTGCAAACGTTCTAATAGTAGGTCGTGTCTTACTCTATCAAATGCTTTTTCGAAGTCTATAAAGCATATAAATATATCTTTTTGTTGGTCGTAGCATTTTTGGGCGAGAACTAGTAAACTGAACAGGGCTTCTCTCGTTCCCATGCCGGCTCTGAATCCAAACTGATCGTCTCCGATGATTGTTTCGCACTTTCTATAGATACGATTATGTACGATTTTTAGTAGGACTTTTACTGCATGACTCATAAGGCTTATCAGACGGAACTCATTGCAGTGTTGTGGGTTTGGCTTTTTTGGTAGTGGGATGAATATTGACTCCAGCCAATCTTGGGGTATTTTACCTGTATCATAAATGCGATTGAATAAAAGGACAAATATTTCGATATTTTCTTCGCTGATTAATTTTAACGTTTCTGGGTATATTCCGTCTGGACCTGGGCTTTTATTTGTTTTAAGATGATTAATTGCATTTATGATTTCAGTGTCCAGTGCACCAGAACGAAAGAATCTCGTGTGCCCTTAATGACAATTTAAAAAGTGTACTAACGTCAAACTTACAGTCTTTATTAAGTAATCTTAAAATGACTAAACTATATACCAGATTGTAAAAAAAAGCATTTTTCTTTTATCTAACAATATGTATCTTACTGTTTGTGTATGTCTCCCCGCTAATAACACTTAGTGGTTGATGCGGGTATATTTGTTTAAATAAGAAAAAATTAAAATAAGTAATTACCTTACAAAAAGAACAGAAATCTAATCACTTTATCTAGTAGAAACTTATTCAATTCTTGTGTATTTACACCTGATGGTTCCTTAGGACCCAGTTAAACATAAAATTCACACCACGTCGATATAGACAACACTGAATTACTAGACAGTACCGGCGAAATGAAGCACATTGTATTGCAAAAGACTACCGAAACGGGGAGTATCCAGTGTTCTTAATAACGAAAATAAGGAAGTAAAAATATCCATTTTTACAACAGTAACACAATTAATATTAATGGAAGCCCCATTATTATTAATTCAACATTACAATCTTCTGTTCATAGATAGCAACAATGTCCTCATGTTAAATTCAATAAGTTTCTCCCATGCCTGCCCAATTGCTTATAGTTTAAGTCTATTCCGTGGCCTAAGATTTCTTTCATTAAATTCCTTTGTCAACTTTGTCCACCCATCTTCGATGGGGTTAAGGGTCTGGACTCCGGGAAGGCCACGGAAGAACATTAATAGTTTCTTCCAACCATTATCAAACAATTCTACTAGTGTGCACCGGGCAATTGTAATGTTGGAAGATGAAGTTATTATTGGGGAATCTCTGGATCACTGATGGCAACATTATGTTCTCAAGAATATGTTTGTAATATAATCCTGTTAATTTTCTTCAAACGCCCGGGTATTAAGCACTCATCTATTCCCATACATTGATCGAGAATCTTCCACTATTTCTCGTCTTATAATCTCTTATTCGACCATTACTAGGTTGATTTGACTTTTTTGACTCCATTTGACTTTTCCCGACTGTCTGAAGGGAAAAGTCAAATTTCCTGCATCTGTCATGATCTGGGGCAGCATGTCATCTAAAAGTGTGGAAATGTTACATTTTATCGATGGGATTGTAAACACGGACAAATATTTGAATATTTTAGAAGAATCTCTTTTACCGATTACGGAACACCGTTTAACGGTGAAACACCGATTAACATAAGCGGGAGATTTTGTCTTTCAACAGGACGGCGTAGGTTGTCATACCTCAAAAAAGAGTTTAAAAGGGATCGAAGACCATGGCATAACACTTCTGGAATGGGTTTCTAATAGTCCCCACTTGTCTTCGGCGCGAAATGAATAAGGCTTTGAGAAAACATCTTGCCAGGCCCGTGAACTAATTGAAGGAAAAATTGCAAGAAATATGGGGTCCGTTTACATTAGAATTTTGTCAGAACTTGGTAAAAATTATGCCTTGAAGAATTGTGGATGTCTTTAAAAATAAAAAGGAATGTAACTCAGTGGTAAACTTTCACAGTTGTTTTTTGTTAATATTAACATATTCTTTGCGTTTTTTTAAATTTATTATTATTCTGTTTATTCAATAGTTCTCATTACGTTATAAAATATTTTCTATAATTCATCATCATTGGCTCCACAACCCATGGTGGATCTTGGCCTGCTCAAGGATGTCTCCATTCTCTCCTATTCTTCGCCTTGGCTTTCCAGTTTCGTACTCCAAACATTTTCAAGTCTTCCTCCACCTGATCCTTAAATCGTGCTCTGGGTCTGCCTCTCCTTCCCATTCCACTATTATTTGGTTATAAACATGTTTTGGCGGCTCCATATCATTCATTCTCTCTATGTGACCTAACCACCGCAGCCGGTTTATTTTGATGGACCTAATAATATCAAGTCTGTCATATAGGCGGTAAAGTTCGAAATTATAGCGTCTACGCCATAAATACGTTGCGATTAATAATAATTCCTCTGGTTGTTATTCCAGATTCTCTTATCGCTTTCTCTAGTACAGTTCTATAATTAGGAAGTTTAAAAATGTTTGATGTATTAATACTTCTAAAATTTACGCTGCGCTTTTATTTTTGTTCTCTAAAATTTAATTTTCTTATCAATCTAACTATGGGCCAACTGATATGGGAATGGGCTCGTATACATAAACTCGAAAAGCATTACTCCTTGCTGGTTTAGTCCGGTAAAAAATATATAATTTTTTCTATGTACTTTTTCCCAGACAAGGGGGTTTAATTTCACCTCTTTGCACCCCGATGCCGTCGCCCATGTAATAAATACAAAATAGAGTGGCATAGACAATTTCATTACAATTAAAGACTCTTTCTGGTTATCAAATTTTTTAAAACTTAATATTTTATAGGTACATGTAATAAGTACTATTTAAAATAGGTCAAGTTAAATAATGTGTGTTTGTTTACACTGAAGTGAGTTAAACATATCAATAATAAATAAGCAAAATGTCAGTATGAGTATTATTGTCATTTTGCTTATTGCTTATGTTACACAAAACCTTGATAAATGTAAACACTGGCAATAAAAATTTTTACTATAATAATTTATCCATTCTATTGCGGTAGATCTAGTTTTATTTTAGAAATTTTATTCGTTAGTCTAACATTTGAAATTTTTTATTACAAACACAATTTTTACCAATAGACAATGTGCGGGGTGACCTTAAATGTATGTAGTGGTCGTTTTTATTTTGTGTAAATTTGTAATGAAAATTAAAGAAATGAGAAAATTAGGTGAATATTTGAAAATGATTAAAGGGAGTTTGTAAGTATATTTGTAATAATAATTTAGCTTCACGAATCAAGTAGGCTCATAAGTCATAAATCAGTTTTCGCTTTTTTACTTATCTTTATTTATTGCAATATTTTTTCTTCTTCTCTTTACTCTTGTATTTTTAATAGAACCTAATTCTGATTAATATGATACCTAGCTCTTTTTTTTAAGCCCTTTTCTCTATTCGGATTGCCGAATATAGGCCTCTCCTCGCCATTCATCTCTATTGTTTGTAAGACGTTTCCACATTGGCTCTGCAGTTCTTTTAATATCGTCGCTCCATCGCATTTGCGGTCTTCCTCGTGGTCTTTTGGCTTCATATGGCCGCCAATTCCCGATTTCTTTATTCCATCGGCCATCCGTAAGACGTTCGTTATGTCCAGCCCATTTCCATTTTAGTTTAACCGCTAGTTCGACAGCATCTTTTACTTTTGTTCTATTACGAATGATTTTATTGGTTTTATGGTCTTTGAGTGAGATACACAGCATCTGTCGTTCCATAGCTCTCTGAGTTTTTCTGATCTTCTCCATATTTATTTTAGTGAATGTCCAGGTTTGAGCTCCATATGTAAGTACAGGTAGGATACAGGAATTAAATACTTTGGTTCGCAGTCTTTGAGGTATATTTTTATTTTTAAGTATGTATGAGAGTCTTCCGAATGCTGCCCATTCCATTTTTACACGTCTGCTTATTTCGGTAGTCTGATTTTCTTTGTTTACCTTGACATTTTAACCCAGATATGTATATTCATCTACGTGTTCTATCTCTGTCCCTTCGATGTTTATCATAGGTTTGTCATCTTTGTTTGACATTAGTTTAGTTTTGCTGAAATTCATTTTCAGTCCTTTTTTTAGGGATTCTATGATAATATTCAGTTTTTATGTTATCTAGTTCAGTTTTCTACATAATGATCTTTTATCTATTCGTTTCACATTTATGTATTTTTATAATTTAGTTGTTTACTCTTTCTTCCGCGTCTGTTCTTGGATATTCTCGTTGCTTATTCTATCTCTAAGAGAAATGTAATAGAAAGACCATTCATTCGTATAAAAATTACCATTTACCATAAGTTCGCTCTGATGAAGCCATGAGGCAGAAATATGCATATTCGCGAATGGTGGTACGCTGTGACGAAATAAAATCTTAACTGTAACTTAAAATAAAAATTTTATTTTTATTTACCTACCATTTACTTCCGATTTATAGTGGATACTTTAAGGGCCGATTGTTCGAACGCTAATCGAAACTTAATTGTAATCAAATATTTAATTAAAACCAAATACGTCACATTTTAAGGTTATGTTGTCTGATTTATTTTATTCAATTTTATTATTTTACGTTTTAATTTAAAATAAACCATAATTAAACTCTTTCTGATGTTAATTTCATGTTTTTATTTACAAATCAATAATAATAATAATAAGCAATTTTTAATAATTTTGACAGCTGCTGTGACGTATTTGACTGCAATGAAATATTTGATTACAATCAAGTTTTGATTAGCGTTCGAACAATCGGCCCTTAGATTTCCAGGTTTCAGTACCCAACGATATAGGAAATATATTCAGGCCCTCATTTTTGTTTTATAGGATAACAATTTTAATTTTTTACCAATTTCTTTATATTTTTGTGAAGACCTTGCAAACCTTATTGCATTACATAGTGCATTCTGTTTAAAAAAAAATTAAGTTCAAAAATAATATTTAATAATATACAAAACGTCGTGCTTTTAAGGACTTTTACCACAATGCTCTAAATATGGCCCCCTTCTGTCCCCTAACTAAATACAAAATAAATATTTTACAGATACCATTTATTGGCAAAAATACACATTTTATAACATTTATTTCCAAAAATCACAAATATAATTGTCCTGTTCTGCGCCAGAACATTGTTCATGTGCCATAATCGGCATATGAGACAATAAATCCACAGCTCTCCTCCTTTGTCTTCTGAAAATAAACCATCACAAAACATGCACTCTATGTCATTGTTTTCTGGAATGGGACCTATTTCTTCTAAATCATCGTCTTTGTCAGCTGGTACTAAATCTTCATCTTCTTCTGAATCACTTTCAGGTTTTTTTTTTGTGTATTTCCTGACTATTTGTTTGCTAATTCAGAAGTGGAAATGATCTTTCTTTTTCGTTTTCCATCGTTTAATCCGAGAGCTCTAGCAAACGAAGTTTCAGTTGGCATACATATTGACAAAATTGTTTTATGCCTCATCAAAAACGAGTGTATCTAAGTAGATAGATAGAGTTCCTACTGTTTCGTTTTTAAAAGGATGTCTTATTCTATTTCTCACAGCTAATAAGTATGCCATAGTACATATGTACTTTTTGGTCAAGCCATAAAAGACTGTTTATTTTGTTTGTCCATATCGGCTATAGGATTGGTTTTTAAATTTGGAAGTTACTCTTTATTCTAGATTTCCTGTCGATTGACCAGTAGATTCGGTGCAGTTTTAATCCCAATTGTTTGCGTTTTGTTAAGATATGTGTTCTCCATGTTATTCGTCGATCTAAATGCACATCAAGGTACTTTACGCCATTGGTTTGTTGAAGCTGTATACCATTCATTGTGACTGATGAGCACGTATCCTTTTCATTGTGAAGGTTATGTGTTTGGATGTGGCTTCATTTGCTTTCATTTTCCCTTTGTTTAGTTAACGTTTGATCTTGTTGAGATTGACTAATGAAAAATGAGTAAAAATTGTAAGATTGGCGAATGGATTTAGTGTCCGCATATAAACCCAAACAAACAGCAACAATCTTGTTGAGACAATTTTGCAGGTTTTTCTTAGCAGTGCCTGTATTTTGATGTGATGCTAAAATTACAGTATTATCCGCGAATGTACCTACTGTCATTGAGTGTGTTGCTGGGAAATTCATGGTGTATAGTAGGTAAAGCACAGGTCCAAGAATACTAACTTGCGGTACAACTGATTCAACTGGGTACAAGTCAGTGCATTCCTCTAAGTGTCTAGCTAGGAAGTATGTGTTAGTTAGATAAGATTCCAGCATACCATACAATCTATGCGGTAAATGATTTTTGATTTTATAAATTAAAGTATTATCTTTATTATAAAATAAAGATTATCATATAAAATAATAGTATGATCTCTACATCTGATATTATTGATCAGATTCTTGTATACTTTTATGCCACAAGTTTGGTCTTCTGGAGCTTCTTTAATTTTGGTAGAATATAGGTCTGAGTCCTGAATAAAAGTCTGAGCGTTCTCCATTTTACATTACCTTCTTATTTGTATCCTAAGATCTCTGTATTTGATTTAGCCATACGTCTCTCACTTCCTCTAAGGAACAAAAGTACTTATTTCAGATATCTACGACATCAAAAGGATTTAGATTTGGAGGCCTTTTTCCGTGTTATCAAGCCCCTATTCATTCGAATAACTTTAGTAGTAGTATGTCTAGATATCTGTACTTGGCGATTTTTCAGTTTTATTCAACACGCAGACTATTTTTGTTAGGTGTCGACATATCAATTACAAGTGTTGCTTGTCTAGTTAGTTTATTAACTAGTATCGGATCTGGCCTGTATCACATGCCACTGGTTAGCCTGTGATGAAGGTGTGGTTCCAGTATAATTTTCTTCAGTGGTCGTTCTTAAGTCTCCATTAGATATTCTCAAGCATACTTATGCTTGATAGCATATATACAAAGGAGATGTTTATTTTGGAAAACTCAGAGTTTGTTAGCTATCTCTTGTGATGAAGGTGGAGTTCCAGTATAATTTTCTTCAGTGGTCATTCTTAAGTCTCCATTAGATATTCTCAAGCATACTTATGCTTGATAGCATATATACAAAGGAGATGTTTATTTTGGAAAACTCAGAGTTTGTTAGCTATCTCTTCATGAAGAATCTTGCCTACTAAGTTATGCCGTTCCTTATATTGAGTTGGACTTATCCACACAAATATATCGTCATTTGTCATTTTGGACTTAAGGGTCTTTATCGATATGTTTAAGGTAATTTTTGGTTAGTATAACTTGAACCTGAATGGCGAGTAGAGAGTATTGTCTATAAACCAAATTTAAGTCTCACAAAACTCACTTATATAACCAGACACGTGGTGTACTGTGTAAAGACTGCTAAAATTCCTTTGAATTTTCAGAACGATCCATCTGTTTAATGTTTTATCAATTTTCATTTAATCCATTACATTAATAAATACGCAACTAACGAAACTTATAGTAAACACATTAGAGATTGGTTACGTGGAGATGGTGTAAATATGGTCAGCGTTTTTCAGATACACAAGTCAGTTTAGTGCGACTGGTATATTGAATACACTATAGCCTTTATTAAAGTTAGGCATCTTATTTTATATGAATCTTATTCAGACCATATCGGATTTACGTTACAGGATACTGACAGTACACACACATTTTTGGATTTACTGTACCTATAAGTATAAAATATCTGCATTGTCCAAACTATTACTATTTTTCCTACTGCCTTTCACTCCTCCACATATTCTCTTCCCTTTTTGTAAGAAACAAACTGCTTCGTGTTGTTATTTTATAGTTTAATATTATTCTGAAGCTATTTTCTTGTGGCATTTTAAAGTAATTATTATTTAAATAGGAATAAGCCACAATTAAAGATTAAAGTAAGTTTATTGACGTTCAATTTCCACTTCGGTTTAATTTACTAATGTTTGTATTTTGAGAACGATTTCCGAAGTGGAAATTGAAACATCAATAAACTTACTTTAACCTTTAATTGTGGCTTATTCCCATTTAAATAATAATTGCTTTATAGTTTAAAGTTTAAATCTGCGTAAACTACTTCTACCACCTGTGAATTGCACATAATGCACTGACGTGTACACATCATTCAAACCTAATAATGTAATAATGCTTGCTTTAATTTCAGAGAGAAAACCCAGCGCTGATCTGGTATGCAGTGGCGGAAATTGGCGCGCTCGAAGATCTCATCCGGTCGGTCACGCACGCGCAACATGCTCTGCTGTGGCCGCAGAAAGGTAAGTCAAAATTAAGAAAGTCATTAAATAAATTAATGTTTGCGTCGTTAGTCATTCGACTAATTATGTATATACTTAACCCTATGTTGAATATAGGTTATTTTCTACCATTTGTGCAAAATGGTCAACTTATTTTAATATCTAAACCCAACAATGACGTTTCCAAGTCATCATCTTATCATCTAATAAGCTTTTTACCATCATTTAAAGTTATTTGAACTGATTTTATTACAAAGAATTAATTTTATGATCGATAAAAAAGTCCTGATATAAGTTTGGCTTCAGGAAACAGGACGGAAAAATTAAAGGATCGGTCAAGGAGCAAGAGGTACACTTCAGGAAAGAAAGAAAAAACAGCAGAAAAGGTTCAGCCTTAATATATTGATAGTTGTTCTTCGTAATAATCAGATCGATCCTATTGCCCAATCGTTTAAATAGTCAGAATAAATATCACGTCTTTTTACAAAGTACTTTACCGGGTTTATTGGATGATCTATGGTTTTTGCATGATGGCTACCTATCCCATTATAGTAGAATTGTTCGTACTTTTTTAGATAATAATTACCGTGACTGATGGATCAGAAAATGTGGTCCAGTAACTTGGCGAGCAAGGTCTCCTGATTTAAATCTTTGTGCTTTTTGTGTGCGTGGATACCTAAAATCAATGATTTATACACAACCAATAAAAATACGATTTTTTTATTTGTACGGAACTCTGTTTTATTTGTATAAATGCTTTAGAGATTTAAGAATAAGCTTCTCCAGCTTTTGACTGTACTTTGACTTGTACTGCTCCTAGGGCTTTTATTATGTATTGTTCCGGGCATAATTTTGTTAATGACCCCATTAGAGTATTAATATCTGCTACCTTATCTATGTATATAGGAGGTTTGGAATAATTTGTTTTCTCAGTGGTCGTATCACTGAGATTGTTTTTATCTTCAGAATTAAGATTTTTAAAAATGTTGCCGTCTTTTTTGTTGGTACCTTGCAGATAATCTTTAATTTTAGGTTGTCTTTGGAGTTTGATGTTTTTTCCGGGCTTTTTAATCTTTAATTGCCAATTTGCCATTGATAGTTAGCTTGTGTGGAATATTTTGTTTCGCTAGTAGATGGAATAAATACTGGATGTATAATTGTGTGATGTGTTTCTTCACCTGATATTGGTTGGAGGTTTGATGTAAATGTTTGCCGTTATTGGCACGGTAGCATGGAGGGGATTGGATCGATATTTGTTGATATTTGCTGTTGATAAGAAGTCAGCGTTTGATTTATCATCAATTGCCCGTTTTGGTCATAGCATATAGCGGGATTGGTTTGTATAAATTGAACTCCAGTTTCATTGATCATATTTTCCATGTACACAAATTATTATATATAAGTAAAATAATACTTTTTTTAACTAACATAACAAAATATGTATTTTTAAAATTTACTCCTAATAATGCTGTATTATACTAGTTACAGGAAATATTTTAAAGTAGGGGAAACGTTTGTATTGACTATCTATAATTAAGTTCTTTAAAAAATGCTTGCACTATATCAACACCTGACCTACCGATTAACAAATCAACAAAACAACAGTTTTACACAACTAACTACTGTGACTCGACATTCGACGGAGCGAAAAAACAAAGTGCGTGCCTATTAGGCCAACCTACATGCTGTTCGTTACGTGCACACTCGAATATCACGCGGTGACTTCTGTTTATTCTGTCAGCTTGGGGTTGAATTTACTGTAGTTCCTCCCCAAATAGTTTCTTCAGTCCAGTAAGCTTACTTTTACTAGTGAAGGTTACTAATTTATTTTTGGAAGGTCCACAGAGAGGTTCTCTTTTAGACACCCATTTTCCATGTAATGAAGAGCATATCGCATCCGATTCGAAAGAGTACTAGAAAATTTTCCCCTACTTCCTATTACAATGTCATCTGCGAAACCCTGGACCCAGATTCCTTGGCTGCTAAGCACTTAATTCAGGTCATCAACGATTATATTCCATAAGGTTGGACATAATACACCCCCTTGAGGACACCTTTTAGTTTATGGCCCCTTTATACATACCTGCGGATATTATTTTGCTCTGAAACATCTGAATATTCTACTTGTTGATTTCTTTCTTTACCAATGCACTAGGTATTGACGCGATGAAGGTATTACCAAATGCACTTTATAGTCTAAAAATGCAAAAAGGGCGACTTCTTTCTGGTGTAAACTCCCTTCGAGTTTCGACACCAGATTGTGCAGGGCAGCTTCACTTGATCTCGCTGTTTGATACGCCCATTGCCACTGGTTCAGTGGGCTTATATTAAGAATATATTTTTTGATCTATTCATTTAAGATTTTATCCATGGTTGTCAATGAATGAAGTCAGACTTATAGGCCTGTATGATTTTGCTAAGGTGTAATCAGTTTTTCAGAAATCTAAGCTAAAAAGCCAAAAAAACCAAATTAACAATATATAAATCAATTATCGTACAGTGCTGATATATGGATATAGAAACATGGACCATCTCCGAAACAAATACAAACCGTCTGCTCGTCTTCGAGAGGAAGATACTACACAGAATCATGGGCGCAATCTGTGAGAATGGTATTTGGGGAAGGCGATATAATTTTGAATTCTACGAGTAGTATAAAGAAACAGTTAATGAAAGATATGTAATATCTTTCATAAAAATAGGTAGGCTTAGATGGGCTAGACATGTGTTGAGATCAAATGAAAATTATCCCCCAGACCAACACTATTAGCGGCACTAGTAGGAAATAAGAGTAGAGGTAATATGTTTTTTCTAGTTTGGCAATAAACGTCACACTCACTCTTCTCCAAACTTTGGGAATGTATCCCAGATCATGGCTAGGTCTAAATATTGTAGTCTACGAATCTATAATTATTTCCAGTCCTTCTTGGAGCAGCCTAGGAAATATGTCATCGTTGTGAAAACCAACGATCACATCAGAGGTCAGCCAGTCACTTATGATTGGGCTAAAGTTTGATTAATAATTATTAAAAGGAATCAAGTACGTCTATCCTAGGAAGTGAACACTTAAAAACCTCCTTTTCTTTGTCCGTATACTTCCCATTGGCAATTTAACTGACATGATCAGCGTTATAACTTATCTTTCATATTCGGTGAACATAATGAAGTTTTAAGTGAAACTACATAAAACCGTTTGAAATAATATTCTTTTATTCTATTTTATATTTTATATTGTAGTGTTTTTTATTTCTTTTTTTCTCAATGTAGGTTCCCTAATGTTATCCCCACTTTTTGAATACACACACATCTTTTTGTCTACTGAATATTTTTTAAAATGAGGTTACTATAGAAAAATGGCAAATAAAAAATCTTTTTACCAAAACCCAAGTTTGAGAACAATTATGGAAATACGAGTATAGACCTCAGTTAAAATATTATCTCGTTTCAACAGTGTGCCGTTTCAAATTTAATTACCTTCGAATCTGTCAATATACCTTGTTTACATACACATGCATTACAATACAAGCGATTAGTCACTTTATTGCTAATTTTGATTGTTTGACAAGTAACTGAACATTGCACCTGTTTATCAAACTTGTTGTCTGTGTACAATAGTTACAGGAATACTAAACGTCAGCGTAAATTAAAAAAAGTTAATACTGCACTAATATAAAAAAGGGTCTGAAACTTTTTTTTGTGGCATGCCTAAGTTAAATATTATGTTTATGTGAGAGTAAGCCATAACTAATTGCAATGAAAATTACATTTTTAAATAATGTTGAACGTTTCCATTTCCAATACGGAAACCGTTTTCGAAAAAGATTATTTAACACATTGAGCTAAAAGTTAAAGTTGTTAAGTTGGGTTATGTTTTTCAAAATTGACAATTGACTTACTTGGCCTCGATCTTGTAGGCAATATCCTTCTTTTGGTCGACAAAAAATCAGAGGGTGGTATTTTTACTCTCGGAATATCAAATTCTGACTGTTTTGTCTATTAAATTTGAGTCGCCTATTATCAAAGTCGCCAATCGCCACCTTGACCAATTTTAGAGGAACCGCAAAATTCTGTAGTAGCTTTATTTCGGTTACGTTTTGCCTAATTGTTATAATTTGTTGTAAATATGTAATGAGGATTTTGTTTTTATAGACTTTCCAGTATCTACTGAAAAAATTCAAAAAAAAATGTACATTGGCGATTGTGATACTAATACTGTAACTTTGGTAACTTTGATACAAATTTCGCTGCCTCCAAGTCATTTGAGATGGGTCTAGTTAAATCAAAAGTCATTATTGTCAAAATGCATCATAATTTTATTTTAACGAAATTTTAATGAAATTACACAGATAGTGCTATATTTTCTTCACTTTGTGGACCACTGAGAGTCTTCGTGGTTAGGTACCTACGCTTGGTAGATCCATGTTCTGTAAAGGTGCTTTGTAGTATTTCAACCTTAGGTTTTGGAGCCAAGTATCTCCAAAGTACATTTTAAGCAAATTCTTGACGTCTTTTAACTTCTCCCGACTGACATTTTGTATATTGTTGGCTTCAAGTATGGTAAGATTGATACGAGATAACCTTTCTTTATTCTTGGTTAAGCTTCGAAACACTCCAGTTCCAACGTTGAAATTTGGATCACCCTTCACCAAAATATCTTTAGGTTTTCTAATGAATCGCTTCAGATAAAGTCGGTTAAAAGTTTAAAATGCCACTGTAGCTTTAATGAAGCTATCAGCTTTAGTCTTCCAGTCGAAAAAGTTAAAATCGTGGTCAGCTAACAAAACAGTGGTATAATCTTTCATTTCATTGTAATATTCTGCAGAATTTGCTACAACTTCAAGTTTTTTATTTCTCTTTCAATCAGCCCAAATATTCTATCGGGAGGGATGAATAAGTGCCCACTAATAGAGAATAATAGCACCATTGTCTTTATATTCACTGCAGTCCGCTTTCGTATCCATGTCAAGCACAATCCTGTTCTTATTTTGACCGCCACATCAGTCACACACAAGTTTCACAGTAGTGACCTTTGACATATCTGTTTGGCATAAACGATGCCAGATTGCAGAGGCTACATGATTTAAAAAGATTTCCCGTATTGGTCCTTGGTCCAGCAATAGCTGAATGAGTTCTGAGGCCCCAGTGCAACCTTTTAGTATCCCTGAACGACAGTGAGAATATGTAAATAAAGCTGCCTGCTGTAATATGCTTGCAAGTCTGGTACTTGTGGTAAGGACAGGTTTTTCTAAAGGTCGAAGGAGAAAGTGTTGGTATTTTCTTCCTTCACTATATTATAGAATGTCCTGGCTCGTAGCTTATGGATTCTTATTTGACATATTAAATTAGCTTTCTCTCCTCCGTCAGATCGTTTAATTTTTTCCTCTAGTGATAAACATGTGGAACACATATCTGTCCGTGACAGGTTCTCTTGACAGGTTCATTTGACGGATCACTTGAGTAAAAACGGTAGAACTTAGTAATATTTAAGTTTCAGACAGATATCTCCGTTCGAATTTGCCACGGCAATAACGTGAATCAATACATTTTAGCTTTATTATAAAAGTCATAACACTTTGCTTCTTAGTTAGAAATTGTATTGTCTTTCTATCTATACCCCTTATTTCAATAGGTACATTATTGTCCTTTTTATAATTTTCAATGATTGTTCTCTTTGTCGTGTAATACGAAATATATTCATAAATACCTTTAGGCAGACATTTACAACCGTATTATCACCTAAATTAATAAGTATTTGCACGACTTTGTTTTCCTCCCTTCTTGCAATTCTTGCTGCTTAACGTCGTCTTTTTACATCCCCTATTTCAATAATATTTAATATAAATGCATCTTGTGCAATCTTTGTTGAATCGGAGTAGATTTGTTTGTTGACTTTTGCAAGTTTACTTAGTTTTAATTTTCTGTACTCAAAAGCTGTTGATTTATGCTGGCACTGCGGTAGTTTTGGTACTTTTCCGATGTATCTGAAATATTTAAATTCAAATAGAGGTTTAAGCCATACTGTTACAAATAGTACACTTACCTGAGACATTACTTAATATTACATTGGCATTTTTCAGGTTGTCTCATTCTTTTTCTGCATTTAGTTGGTGTTACTGGCACGGGTAAAATATCCATTTTTATGTATTAAGTTCTTAAATTACGATTAATGTGCTATTAAATGCTAAAAATTTGTAAATAACCACGCACTAATTAAAGTGAATCGGCCATGTTTCTTGTTTACGATATTCAGGTTACGTGAATGAAAGAAAGTGTCTTGATTTGAATACTTTGAGTTTGATTTGAAGGCAAACTTTGTAATTTTTTTAGGCAAAATTTTGGCTGGCGTTTTTGGCAATTTTGATACTAGGCGACTCATTTGTCTGTATAATGTATGTTTAACGTAGATTATATATTTGTGTATTGTGTATTTCATATTCATTGTGTATAATTATAGATGGTATCTGTGACTTTGTTCCATTTAGATATTGTGGTATGTAATTGCTTCGTCATGTTGACTTTCTGATAAAATTTGTAGATAAGTGTTTCTTGTTACGTTTTCTATTTTTACAGTATGTCTCCTCTTTCTCCCAATATCCCAATCGCAATTCCCAATCTAGTATTATTGCCCTTTCTTTCTTCTTAGCCTTCTATCGACCATTTTTGAATATAGGCCTCTCCCAACTCTTTCTATCGATCTCTATGCTGAGCAACATACTTCCAATTTGTTCCGGCTATTCTTTTTATGTCGTCTAGCCATCTCATCTGTGGTCTTTCTCTTGGTCGTCTACCTTTGTAAGGTCTCTAATGTTATATTGTTGTGTTCCAACGTTGGTCTTTTTATCTAGCAGTATGACCTGCGAAGCTCCATTTGAGTTTGGCAATTTCTGTTGTGATATCCTTAACTTTTGTTTTTGATCTTACCCAGTCGTTCGTCTTTTAATCTAATAGTCGTATACCTAACATTGCTCTTTCTGTTGTGGCTAGTTTATTCACATTTGCCTTGGTTATGATCCCAGCTTGACATCCATATGTCATGATAGGAAGGATAAACTGGTTGAACACTTTGCTTCTCAAGTATTGAGGAATTTTGCGGTTTTTAAGTATCCAACTTAAGTTTTCCAAATCCTGCACATGCCAGTCTTGCCCTTCTAGTGATTTCCGTACTTTGGTTTGTCAAGTTTTAGAATTTGGCCTAGGTAGATATATTCCTGGACTTGTTTTATCTCACTGCCATTTATAGTTATACGTCTGGGGTCGTCATTGTTTTTGTTTTTGTCATATTCATTTTTAGGCCGACGTATCGGGACCTGTCTGCAAGTTCCTTCATCATAATTTGTAATTCCTAGAATGTGCTCGCTATAATCACGATGAGGTCAGCGGCGAATATAAGGTGGTCTAACTTGTTGCCATAAACTTTGATGCTATATGTCAACCAATTTGTAGTTTTGAACACGTCTTCTAGGGCTAGATTAAAAAGCTTTGGAGATATTACGTCGCCTTGTCTAACTCCTCTCTTAATGGGGATGAGATTCGTATTTTTGTCGTGTACTTGCAATTATAAAGACATCTATTAAATAGCTCTGTTAGTATAGAGCTCGGTAATTATACCGTCGTGTCCTGGAGCTTTATTATTTCTTAGTTTTTTAAAGCTCTTTCTATTTCGAATCTCTCTACATTTGGTAGTACCTCTGATCTCACTTTTTTTATTTTTATTTTGACGTTTTCCTTTTGATTAGACTAGCTTTGCAAGCTGTACAAGGTTTTGTAGAATTCTTCAACTATCTTTGTAATTGTAGATTTGTCCTCTTCTTTATTCTTGGTGTCTTTATTTTTGATAATTTGTTGGACACCCAGTGTTGTTCTTATACATTTTAGGCCTCTGTACTACTACATTGTAGTATCCTATGTACCTTCAGTATCATTGCCTAGCAATCTAATTTTCTATGGACACACTACTCGTATGCTTAGTATTTAGTTGCCGAATATGGTTATGTTTATGGTTAGGAATATGGAATATGGTCTTAACTCCACCTGTCTATTTAATGTTAGTATATACCATGTACCCAATTGCATCGTCGGTTTCGGCTTCTTTAACTTTCGTAACAAAAATTGTCTATAGGTTTGATTTGTTAGCACAAAGCCAAACTTGCAACTTGCAGTCCCACTCATTTCGAGGTTATTACACCTTGCTAGAAAGGTTCCAGTTTTATGGTGCCGAAACTCTCCTTTTGCCACTTGAAGACGATAAGGAGGTGATAGGAATATGACTTACAGGCACCTCCCTCTGGCTAACAAGTTAGTGTTCACACACTGTTCTATTAGGTGTTTCTTAGTTTTTGTGCAGCAATCAAGAGCAGAATTTTTGATGATGAGGAAGTTTCTGAGTATCTAAAGACTTAACCTGCAAATCCGATATCGGATGGTAAAATATGATATCTACTCTATTCTTATTTGTGGCGGCGAAGCTTAAACCATTAATCTTAACTTATTGAGAAAGTTGGAAGCCATTAAGATATGACTTTTTACGAACAAAATAATGTTGCACAGAGTGGAAAGCATTTGATTGCTATTAGAGGAGAAATACATCATATTTAGGGCATATACATATACATGAAAGTACGAGTTCTTGCAGCTAGTTACTAAGGGTGAAGCCGAAGCAAAACGGAGTCCTGGTAGACGAAAACTATCGCGGCTGAAAAGGGTTAAACACACATACACTTTTAAGTGAAGTAGAAGAGACGAAGTTGCAATGGTTACAGCCAACTTTGATTAGTGGAGTCGGTACTAGAAGAAGAAGAGTTTTGGTACACTTTACGCATCAACAAAGGTGTATAACACCTGAGAGCTGTTTTCTTCTTCTTCCTGTGCCCTGCTCGATTATCGTGCGTTGGCTATACTAATTTTGTTGACGGCAGTTCGGAAAAGGGACGCAGAGTTTTTAAGCTAGGACTTCGACCTGGTCCCCATCTTCCATCTATTTATTAAATGTAGTATATTATATCTCTCTGAGTGATGCATATCATGGCCAAAATATTCTAGAACTTTTCTTGCATCCACTGCAAAATAACCTAGTTACGAACTCTGAGAGCTGTGCTAAACATTTACTCTTAACCATTAAGTATTAGTCCCTTGTCTCACTCATTTAACTGAATGGTTGGGTGTCACATTTAATCCTTGGTAATTATCTTTGATTTATGGATGTAAACTATTTGAATTTTATTTGAAACTTATACTAAACTTTATGGAGTGAGCTTACATATGTATGTTATTTGATTATAACTGATTTTATCATTTTTATCGGAAGTAGCATGAATTCAATTTTGTTTAATACTACTGTTAAATATTGGACATTTTAATTTTTAAACGAAACCTGGCCACGCCCAATATTTTTAATGTCTTTCCAGCTCAAGACGAGGGTGAACGCAGACAGTGGTAGTGAAAAAATAGACGCTTACAGACTTTCCATTTAACCATGTGTAATTTTAAGCTTGTCATTTTGTATTGTAAGGTCAAAATAAAGTTTACAGTTCTTGTGTGAATATAATTGCTAAATTAATAGGCCTTAAGTGGCAACAGAAACAACTAAGTATTATAAATAATATTTATTAGTGGTGAAAGACTCTGTAATCATTTTACATGATTCTACACGATGTTGTTACATGTTTGATTGTTTGTTATTTCGATATAACGCACCTTCAGAACTATAGAGCATTAACTGCAAATAATATCTTTGTGAGATAATGGGAATTTAAAAATATTTTAACACTAAAAAATTTTTTACTCTTAAGATATTAAATGTTAAACCAAAATTTTTGGAAATAAAAATGATCAATTTTAAGGAGCTTTAATTCCCAAATAATACGTATTAAAAAAATGTTTGATTTTTGGTAGATTTTACAAATAATTACTTATAGCTCTGAACTGAAATAATAAAATTGCACATAATCAAATCAATGGTAACTTTATTACAGACAAAAAATCAGTATGTAATAAAAATTACAAGCTACACAGAAAATGAAAACGTATCTTCAGACAATACAATAATATATTATACATACTTATATCGCAAGTATCATTAATATTATGGTGAATCATTTCCAACTACTAAATTATTAAAAAGAATCATGGTATTGGGGTTTAATTGCATTTGTTTCGCATAAAGATAAGAGCTCTCTCTTTTTAACTGCAGTGATACCTGGTGCAGTATCATATGCTGTCTTTAGTTCTAAGTTTTCTAGTTCAGTTTTCAAATGAACCCTTAATCGGCGACGCAGGTTTATTGTTTTGAAGGGTCCTTCAAAACTAGTCTTCACTTTGAAGGAAAATGGCCTGTTCTTTTCTACCTCCAAAACTTTAATATCATTCCATGTGATTTTGTTTCCGTCTTCATCAATGTTGAAATTGTTGCCAATCATTGAACATAAGTGTTTAAGGTCATAAAATCCATCAGTGCACATTTCATTTATTTTGAATGGTGGTCCATTTTTCTTAGCTGACTGGATAACGGTCACCCATTGGGCTGGTACATAAATAGGACCTCCTTTAAGAACTCGCTTTCGTTGTTTTTCAATGAGGGAATTCATGTTATCTCCCTCGTTCTGAGAATGTCCAGTAATCAGAAATTTATGTGTTATTTTAGGTATATTAAATGTATGCACTGCGTATACGTATAAGACGAGTATAAACTTATTTTTGTTCTGTCCGGAACAATTATCTGAATAGAACACCACGTTGGTGCCGTTTCCTATGTCTTGCAGGTATTGAAAAAGGCATGTTCCAATTTCATTGGGATCACGATGAGCAATGCCCTCATACCAAATAAAACAATGTCCCAGTCCTTTTCCGATATCGAAAATTGTGAAATTAAATGTAGAAAGTCGTCGCTTATAATAAAAGCTTGATATTTCACCACACGGAGTAGGCAACACAGCTTGTAAATCGAAGCATGCTGTTATGCATTCTTCAGATTTTGCTAATGCGGCGTCTTTGGTCTTTTCCTTTCTACTTAATTCAACTTCGTGACGATGTTTCTCAAATTCAGATCTGAGAACTTCTTTGTCGCTTGCATTTTTGTATGACTCACAAAGTGAACACTGATCCTTTTTCGGTGTGAAGAATCCTATATTAACTCTGTATTAAATATATCTCTAAAGATGTGGTAATTTCCATACTTACGTTCTTGTGCGATTGATTGAGAAACATAGTCTCTGTGAAGGTCTGCTAACGTTTTTTCGCCACTTATAAATATTCTGCTTGTCTGGTTTCTTAAGTAATGCGATTCAACTTTTGGAATTTCAGTGAAATAAGTTCGAATCCTTTGCTTGATTTCGTGCCCTACTTGCTTATGATTTTGGTGAAAGCCTCTTTGGTATTTCTGTATCAAATTATCCTGTGTTTTTAACTGAATGTTTCTGATAAATTTATCACTTATGCTGAGAGTTGACATAAAAAATGTTTTGCATACTCCGTACTTGTTATCTTCAATCTCAAACTCATATTCATAGTTTGGTGCTCTTGGACGATTTCCTACATTCACTCTACGGTATTTAATGTTAGTTTGTTTCATGCATTTTAAAACAAAATTTCTTTGCAACATGAGGTCTCCAAAGCTCCAATATTTTGTAAACAGCTGGATTCTCTGTTCATCTGTTATTTTATTGCATTAAAATTTACATTTATTTTCATTGCACCTATTTTTCATACCTCTAGCAGGAACTTGAACATTTTTGGCATTCGTATAAGCCTGTCCTAAATTTGTGTCTTCCTCAAATTTTTCTTTCATTTTTCTGGCTGGCGCTTCCTTTTCCTTGTATTTTTTTTTTCCTCTTCATCCATTGCATTGACTGACATATTATTTTCTGCATTTAAATCTTCATTCACTACGCTTGCTCCAACTTGTAAGTTTTTATCAACATTTTTTTCGATGATGGCATCTTCTTCGGTAATATTTTCACCGCTTGATTCATGTGGCAGTACCGGCCACCATGTTGGATCATCAATGCTGTCATCGCTGAATGCTGATAATAGTGAAGATTCATCCTGTAAACTAAAATAATTGTAAAAAGCGAATATTACTGTGGTTAGTACTGGCAACATAGGTACTAAGAATGATAATGAATGACTTAGGTATTTACAATTGTTTGATAATCACTGCCAGTTCGATGGTCTTGATCTAGGTTCACACCACTACAGCCAGCAAAACTACTGGTGATCTGAAATAAAACAAAAAGTTTAATATCCCGTAACTACAAATAAAATTAATTGTAAACATCATATCATGGCACTAGTTTTATTAATTTAATTTTAATTAGATATTATTCCCATTTAGTAGCACAGGCTTCTCGCAATCATTGGGGCAGATGATCGATTATGAAATTATGCTTCTACAACAATAATCAACTGGAGTAAAAAAACTAATATAGAGAGGCCATCAATCCAGTTATTTAAGTAGGAACAAATATTGAATTCTAATAAAAAAGAATGCGCTACGAACATACCTCAGAGGCTATTTTTGCTTGGAACAGCTCTTCTCCACGACTTGCAGCTTTGTCAGTTAACATTGTTGATGGATTTCCATTCTTCCACTCTTCCTCTCTCTGAGATTATTTCTGTAGGACTATCTTCTTGGCCAACTCTTTCAAACTCTGAAATTTCTGTTTGAATTTCATTTTCTCTTGAGAATAAAGTCCCTTCTTTTAGCAAGGGTGGTAACTGAATTAAAATTTAAACTAATTAATTATCAATTTAAACTACCTATATAACTGTGCATTCATTGAAACTTGACATACTTAATTATTTAAATTTGTGTTGCTAAATACCCAAATAATAAATAAATAAATAAAAAACACTCAGTATTAGTCGTTCCTAGGAAGGCCACCCATCAGAGGAACAGTAAGTAATTATAGGTTATAATATTGGTAATAATAATCATACTTACACGTTCAGTACACTTATTTCGGAGATCTTCTAAAAATTGCAGTCTTCTAGCACACATTTTTCATCAATATCAAACTTTTGCTACAGATTACTCAAAAATAAAAGCTACACCAAACGAAATCAAGATGTAAATCAATAACGAAGGCACAACAACAGATTAGTCGGTACTAACGTACTTTACTTAAAGACAAAACACGCCTTTATTGGCAGCTCTTGATTGATGCATGTGTAACAGTGTTGCCAACTTTACAAACTGTAGGCAATTATGTGCAAATAATGCCTTATAGTTTTGACTACGTGAAAATAGTTTAAGTAAAATAAAGAATTATTTGCAAATAATCCTTTACAGTTCCCAATTATTTTTTTTAATTAACCAATGACATACAGCATTTAGGGGTATAGAGTGCAAGTATTAACTAATGCCTTATAGCCCCAAAAAGAGAATTTTTTTTTAATAATTCCTCATAGTTAACTCAGTTTAGGATTTTTTTAGCAGTTAATGCCCTATAGTTCTCAAGGTGCGAATTAATACTGTCGAATTTGATGCTACTATGACCATGCCGCGTCGCGTAGGTATTTTAATCTTCTTAATAATACAGAATAATTAAACGAACAAACATTAGGTTATTTGATGTTTCCACGGTTCTATAAATTTTAAATTTTAGCGTTCGCTGCATTCATTCAAAACTAATTTTAAAACAACATATTTTACTTCCATCATGTTCTATTTAAAATGAAACGTGAAATAAAATATCAGGCCATTCATATTTCGCTAGTTGAGTTTTGTCATATCTGTCGGTTGTAAGCAAATATTCATATCGATCAGTATGAAGTGGCTATTATATCTGTAAATAGAATAATAAAACAGGAACAAAGTGACAACAGTGCAAAAAGTTTCATGTAAATAACTCTACGGCTAATGTGCAATCAACAAATGGGAGTGAATAAACACGGAAAGGTGCAATATTATACCATTCACTGGTACCCTTTTTTCCGACTTTATTATGAATGTATAACCGTCACGTGAAGCGAGTCGCGTACACATGTCACAGTAATTAAAATAAAACTTTACAACTCTTAATTGCGACATTGCCAAGTTATCTAGATGTCTGAGTTATCTCAATTAAACTAATTTAGCATTGCATCCATGATCTAAATAACTTTTTTAATAAATTGGAAAAATAATATTAAAAGATTATTAATACAAATTAAAAAAATTCAAAAAACGAATCAAGTCACGTAAAGGAAGGTACTACAGTTTCGCAGAGCTCTAATGTTACAGAGTCTGACAAGGTTGTCGTCTTGTACCCTCTTTATAAACAAATGGGAGGTTTACACAAAGAACGATATTAAAGTCAGGGATTCATTCTGTTAGAGGTATCTTAGTCGGGGTTCGACAGGACTAGACTACAGAAGATAAACGAGTGAGATGGGGAAATAAACACCAAAGAGAATAGAATTTTGGGCACTACCCTATTTTTGAAAGGAATAGGGAAACTTAATAAATACAGGAGCTAAAAAAAAAGAAAACCAGAACGATAACGAGAAAGATAAGGTGTGATTATTACACTACACTACACAGTATCTTCATTATTAATAAAAGTATACCGACATACGAGGTATCATAGGGCACTATAGATAAAAATAGATTTACTGTAGAAAAATTTTTATTTATTGACTTACAAAAGGCCTCTGGCTAAGTACAAAATAAACAACTAAACAAATCCTAACATGCGACATAGCAAATGAAAGAGGAGGATATAGCGAATATATTCAGATAGAAAAAACAAACAAGGGGACTACCAAAAGGGCACTACACAGTAACTTCAGTATTAATGAACATAAAGCGACATACGGGGTATCATAGGGCACTATAGATTTACTATAAGACAAATTTTAATTTATTGACTTAAAGAAGTCCTCTGGCTGAATACAAAATAAAAAACTCATCGAATCCTAACATGTGACGTAGCAAATGAAAGAAGATGATATAACGAATATATTCAGATAGAAAAAAGCAAACAAGACGACTACCAAAAGGTTACTACACTGTATCTTCATTATTAATGAACGTATAGCAACATACGAGATATCGTAGGTCACTATAGATAAAAATAAATTTGCTATAAGACAAATTTTGATTTATTGACTTAAAGAAGACCTCTGACTGTAAACAAAATAAACAACCAATCGAATCCTAACATGGTAAAAAAACAAACAAGGCAACGACCAAAAGGACACAACACAGTATCTTCAATATTATTGAGTGTATAGCGACATATTACATATCATAGGACACTATGGATAAACATAGATTTACCATAAAACAAATTTTGATTTATTGACAGAAGGACTCAGGCTGAGTACAAAATAAACAACTGATCGAATCCTAACATGCGACATAGCAAATGAAAGGAAAGAAGATAACAAATATATTTAGATAGAAAAAACAAACAAAGAGACTACCAAAAGGACACTAGATATCGTGTTCGTTATTATTGAACGTATAGCGACATACGACATATCACATGGCACTACGGATGATAATAGACATGTTGACAACAATAGAAAAGGTAAATATAAGATAAATTCGCTTTATTGACCTCAAAAGGGCCTCTGACTGATTACAAAATAAACAACTAGCCCAATACTAGCATATGATACATCAAATCAAATTAAATCAAATCAAATCAAACGACGTGAGACCTATAGTACATTATAATATATATATATATATATATATATATATATATATATATATATATATATATATATATATATATATATATATATATACATATGTAAAATTAAATTAAATTAAAACAATAAATATTAATTGTTATTGTAATAAAAAAGTTTAATTAATATAGGAAAATGACAAAGGAACAGGAAGCGAAATAGATACAGATGAAGAAACTAAACGCAAGAGAAGAGACCAGAATGAATATTTTAGAAGAAGTAAAATGACAAAGCGTACACCTTCTAAAAGTGACACGGAGAGAAAGGAAGAGAAAGAGGATCTCATGATTAAAATGATGCAACAACTAATGGCAAGAATTAAGAAATGATGAATGAAACAAAGCAAATAAGAAAAGAACGAATGGAAAATAATAAACAACTACAAGAGATAAAGGAGGAAAACAAAATAAAAAACGACGTGAAACAGTTACAAGCCAGAATGTAACAACTGGAGAAAACAAGTAAAAAGAAAAGTTTGATTATATTGGGTTTAAAAATAGATACAAATGATGATAAGAAACTAAAAGAAAGTATGGAAGCATTCATATCACAAGAACTGCAGGCGCAAATAAAACAGAGGAACGCAACAAAAATAGGAGAAACAGTCTATGTCATAGAAACAGAAACTTTCACAGATACAATTGAGATACTAAATAGGAAAAGTAAGTTGAAGTATCATAAAGATCGCATCTACATAAATAATGATCTGACAGCAAAAGAAATATAAATAGCAAAGGAAGAAAAAAGTAAAGAAAAACAGACAAAAATAGGCTATAAGAAGTTGTTCGTGAATGGGAAAGAATGGATATGGAATAAAGAAAAAGAACAACTAAAAGAAAATATCAAAGAAAAATTGTTAAAAAACTAGTAGAAGAAAAACAACCGAGGAGATATGATACCGAAACAGCAAGGCAAAGGAATACGACCATGGAAAAGGAAAAATAAACACAAAAGAAAGGCAACACTCCAAGGATATAATGAAAATTGGGACTTGGAATGTGAGAGGTACTTATGAGCAGGGAGCTTTAAGAAACTTGGACCAAATTATGGAAAAATATAAAATAGATATCCTTGCCCCGCAAAAAACGAACCAACTGGGAAATGAAATAATAAAAATAGGAAAGAGCACACTGTGCAAGAGTGGGGGAACCTAGAGATATTTTAGAGTGGGATTCATGGTGAAGGAGAAAGTAAACACAGCAGTTGTAAATTTTCAACCAATATCAGACAGAAAATGATACTTACGAGTAAGGGGAAAGTATAGGAAGATAAGCATCATTAATGTACATGCGCCCACTGAAGATAAAGACTTAGAAACCAAAACAGAGTTCTACGAAAAGCTAAAAACTCTAATAGGGAATATACAGAAATACGAATTTGCTCCAGAAAACAAAATGAAGATAGCTAGCACAAGGTTTGATCACAAAGACATTCATAAGGTAACATGGACTTCTCCCGATGGAAAAAAAATCAGATAGATCAAGTCCTCATTGAAAGCAAACATGATAAGGCAATAATCGATTGCATAACATTTAGAATAGAGCTATAGTACTCAAACTTTGTTACGTGACTTTTAATGTTCTAACAATATTTTAAAAGTGTATTATTATAGATTATTCAAATAATGTGAATTCATGTTCATACTAATCTGAATAATCATTCGAACAACTAGTAGAATTTTATTTAAATTTAGCTACACTGATATTATTTAATGCGATTTAATCAGAGTTTGATAAAAGTGGAAACATGGTTACAGCAAATTTCATTAAACAAGCACAAACATTTTCTATAACCGCCATTAAGTTTTCAAAAAGCTTTTAATTTGAAATACATCCGTTTCATTAAGGCTGTGTGAAACTCACATTCATTAAATTAAAACCAGCCATGGGTATAATTTAATAGCACTAGTTTTTATACGAAAAGGTATTTTGCGTTTTTATTTCGTTGGATAGATATTGATGTAAAATATCATTATATTATATATAGTTATGTGACGTATACTAGAAAACGGAAATTAATTATAATACTAATGAGTAGTGAATGGTTAGTGAATGGTCTTCTATGTTGGGTATTGTTTTTACAGTTTTTGACAGTTTTACATGATTTAACATAAGGAGAATACCATCCATGACTATATTCGTGTATCCTTTCTTCTGTAGATAACCCTCCTCATTTGTTCTGATTCTGACAGACTAATAATACCTAAAATCTGAAATCTTGTTGTGCTGGGATATAAGTTCTTCATATTTAGTTTAAAGTTATTTTGTTAAATGTTGCAAAATGTACTCAGTATATCTCAGAATCTGCAATTCATAAGAGTGTTCAATTCTGAATATAAAAAGGCATACGTAAGGAATCGCAATCCTCTCGTTTCTTTATTCACTCTTATTAAATGTAGATATTTCAACTAACAGTTGAAGCAAGCTTTTATGCTTTATTTATATTTTTTTATTAACTCCAATTAAAATTACAAGCTATTCAAGAATAAAGAATAATAAGCAATTTGTTTGTTTACATAACGTGTGGAAGCCTCTTCCAGTGGAGAGTTTCTTTTCTTTATTTAGTAACCTGTACATGTCACTAATTTATTTTGAATAGTTTAAAGTATGTAAGTTAAAAGTAATAAAATAATAAAACACAATCACAACTACATATCACATAATTAAACATTAAATGGTTTTGCTTAAACATTAAATCTTGTGGCATGTTAAAGTAATTACTATTTAAATGGGAATAAGCCATAATTAAAGGTTAAAATACGTTTATTGACGTTTCAATTTCCACTTCGGAAATCGTTCTCAAAATACAAACATTAATGTTTGTATTTTGAGAATGATTTCCGAATCATCTATTAAGATCTATAAATCAAATACCCTTTGAATGCAACAATTTTTATGTTGGAGAAACTGCAAAACCACTAAGTGTCAGGATAAATGAACATGAAACATCAAAAACAGAGATTTTAAAAGGTCGCATATATACAAACTGCCTGGGTCAAAGAGCGCAGAGTACAACAAAGAGATGCGTTAATAGTCATGAAAGAAACAGAGACGAAAAATAAAAAAATCAAAGAAGCAGCTCTCGTCTTACTTAATGAAGAAAAATGTTTTACAACCCCATCAGCAGAATGTAGCAGGCTCTGGTTTCCAATACTAAAAGAAGAAGTCCGGCATAAAAGAATATACCGGCAATAATAGGTCAGAGATACTTCATCTATATACAGTGCTAGTCAAAAGTCCGTTCCGCCCTCGTATCTTTTGAACAGTTAATAAACAGACGTAGGCTTCTCAGCTGGTCATAACAGGTGACGTAATAGTGACAGATGACGTTACAGCGCCACCATGACAGATAATTTTAATTAAAACTTTATGGCAAGTGATAACTCGTTTGAAAGGTATTGAAAATAACTATTCAGTCATAATAATTTTGTTTGAGTTTAATCTCATTTAGATGAACAAATTAAATAAATACTAAAATTGTAGCTTCTCATTTCATTAATAAACAGTTAACAACCAGTTCTTATAGTAAGTGTTCAAAATGTGCTCCATCTACTTCCTGACAGTAATGCATCCTATTTCTAAACTCTTGCCGTACTCGTTCAAATGTGTCGGGGGAAGTTTCCTAACATTCTTCAACAATTCCTTGTTTTAAAATGTCAATATTGTCGGGTGCTGTAGCGTAAACTTTAGGGTTCAAGTATCCTTACGGAAAAAATTCTAATGGTGTGAAGTCCGGTGACCGTACTGGCCATTCTACCGTACCTCGTCGTCCAATCCATCTACCACGATATTACTCATCTAGGTAACGTCTTACTGCAGCACAATGGTGTACAGGAGCACCATCTTGTTGAAACGTTATTTCCAAGTTGCCGGATTCATCTGGAAAACGGCGTATCTAGGTCACATCATGCGAAATGAAAAATACCAGTTCCTCCAACTTATAATCGAGGGTAAAATTGAAGGCAAGAGAGGAATGGGACGCAAGAAAATGTCCTGGCTCCGAAACATAAGGCAATGGACAGGGATTAACGACATACAATCTCTGATACATATTGCAAGAAATAGAGAATTAATGGAAAATGTGATCGCTAACATCCATTAGTGGATTTGCATCTAAAGAAGAAGAAGAATTCATCTGGGTTATCCTCCAGAATTTCCAGTATTAACGGTTCAATTGCATTTTGTGACACCTCCAGATACACTTCAAAGGTTAACTTAGTATTTAGAAAAACAGGCGCAACTATGTGGTTTCCCAAAATACCTGCCAAACATTTATTTTTTTTTGGAAATTGAGTATGTGTTTCACGAATAACGTGAGGATTTGTGTCACACCAATACCTCACATTCTGTGTGTTAACATTTCCATTGAGAGAAAAAGTAATTTTGTCACTAAAACAAATTGTTTTTACGTCATCGGGCTGTTGGTTAATTTTATTTGACATATTTTCACAGAATTATAGTCTTCGATCGGGGTCATCATCTGAAAGTTGGTATACAATTTTTAATTTGTATGGATCAAATTTGTGTTTAGCCAACATTCGGTGTACTGTCTATTGACTAATTCCATAGATAGATGCAACTTGGGCTGTAGAAGAAGTGGGGTTCACTACCATTTCTGAAATTATGTCATTTTTTTTGTCATCATTAATTGTTGGTCGACCAGATCGTTTGACATCTTGAACACTATCTGTTTGTTTAAACTTCCGAAGAAGCTTCCTCAAATAAGCTCTCGGTGTAGGGCGATTGGAGTACCTCTCATTAAAAAGACGTTCCGCTTCATGGAAATTATTTCCACATTCCCCAATTAATAACACAGCTGCTACTTTATCGGCTACAGTACGTACCATTCTGCAATTTGTAAAAACAAACGTCTCGTTAAACAATAATTAAACTAAATATTAACTAAAAACAACTTGACTAAACTTGAATTGACTAAACTAAACAACAACAGAAACTAAATATTCAGGTATAAACTAGTTTGCAAACTAAAAATAACTAGAGAATTGACTAAACTAAGCAGAAATATAATCTAAATATTGAGCTATAAACGTTTTTGCCAACTGAAAACAACTAAAGAATTGACAAACATTAACTTTTTTGACAAATAACCAAAGGCGGACGTTAGAATTTTTATTAATTAAATGTCAAACCAGAATTTTAATGTTTATTTTCTTTATTTATTCGTCAAAATCATCTTAAATAAAAACAAAATTAAAATGATTGAATAGGTATATTAAAATAATTGTAGTTTCGCATTTAATTAATAAATATTCTAACGTTCTCTAGTTACTTGTCAAAAAAGTTGTTGTTGACGTACAAACAATTAGAGAATTGAAAAATATCAACTTTTTGACAAATAACCAGTGGCAGAGGTTTTAATATTTATTATTTATTCATTAAAATGAGCTTAAACTTAAATAAAATTAGTATGGTTGAATAGGTATTTTCAATACCTTTCAAACGAGGTATCACTTGCCATAAGGTACTATTTAAAATTATCTGTCACAGTGGCGCTATAACGTCATCTGTCACTGTTACGTCACTTGTTATGACTAGTTAAGAAGCCTACGTCTATTTATTACCTCCCTCCAAATTTTACTATTATAAGTAAAACCATTGTTTAAATAGGACTAGTTAGACAATCCTTATGAAACAAACGTTTGACTTTTAGTCTGCCGTCATGTGGCGGCCTCTAGTCATAAATTTAAAAAACTATTAACAGAAACTTAATTCTCTGTAGGATTCTATTCGAGTATATTTTTACCTGTCTCATAATTAATGCAAACCTGTACACGGATGCCAGATTGTGAAGAAAATATAAGACTTTAATAAAATTCTTATTGTTATTATCATTGTATGCGTCTAGTGAAAGATAACTTGACTATTTCGAGCAAATATTTCAAATTGTTTTTATACTTTGAGACTTGCTAAATCTAAATCGGTTAGTAATCTATTTAAATGAAGTAGGTAAATGCTGCCTTTTTTAAATTTTTATTAGTTTACCAGATATTTAATTTGGTTATATGATTTGCTAGAAAAGGATTAAATATTTAATTGAAATAGACTCGATTGCTATCGTCTTAGAACACTAATGCGGAGGTTTATTTTTTAGTCAAGACGTAAGTTTTATCATTGTTAAAAAAAAATCTTTTTAAACAATGGTTTTATGTATGTTGTGAGAAAATTAAATTCTCAATCTTTTAATCTTTAAAATGACGTTTGAAAATATAGTAAATTTATGGGTATGGTTTTTTGATAATGTTTTTGATACAAATAAACACATCGATATGCCACAACAAGAGGCAACACATATTTAGGGAAAAATTAATCTATGTGTTGGGATAAAAGGAATAATAATTAACAACACTTTAATAAATAGTATCCTTTATTTTATTTATTTATGTATTTTACCATTTTTGTATTTCTGTTTACATAAATGAGAATGTTTTTTTCAATCAACTCGCTCGATTTGAGCTGTTTATTAATGAAATAATTTTAAATGACAAAGTGATAGATATTGCAAAAATTAAATTCGCATTATTTTAATAGTTATATACCACTTATCAAAATTCTAATATCTACACATAGACAATATTAACGAAATAATAATTCAAGGTAAAAAAAACAAAACAAAATTGTTTACATTAATAATTATAGAAATTGATTGTAACATTGTGTTCATGAACTAAAATAAGCAATGTATGTAGTGCGAAACACTATTTTCACTGGTTGAGGTTGTTTTGCTATCGAATACGTATGAAAAACGCGTGGTGTCGTTTACAAACCTTCCTCTTCTACCTCACTATATTTTTTTGGTTTGCATTTAGATATTTTTGGACAAAATGCTTACTGCATAGAATTTTTTTTTTAAATCGGGTAGCTCCAGACTTTCCAATGCAGCATTACCTACAACAATATTATTATTAACACAACTGAAAAAAAGCAACTTTCTGCACAATAAAGTAAAAAAACAATTTAAGTTCTGTATTCAAAATATAAATAACTTGGCAGTTATGCCAATATATGTTTATATATATATATATATATATATATATATATATATATATATATATATATTGTTATGATGTGTTTTTTGTTTGAATGATGAGCAATGAGTATTTTTAATAATATATAGGGTTTTTATCGCGGTTCTCAAAGAATTAGCTTGGAAGTACTTTTTTAAATTATCTTTATTATAACTATTATGAAACACACATATATATCTAACCTAGTCAATGTAAATTTAAAATAAACTATCTTTAAACTGATATTCTTATAAAACTAATTAAATTCTATAGACAATCTAAAATTTAAACAAACTATCTTCAAATTTGAAATTGTTATGACACTAACTAAATTATATTAACAAAATTTTGTACCTTTCTTTCACTGAATGCCTAAATGAACTATTTTCCACTAAGTATATAGATTCTAATCACCACTGAATGTCTTCGTACTTCAGTTATCCTTGTTTTTTTGTGAAATTACTTTTTTCAATTATCAGCTTCTACCAATTTAAGATATATTTTTCTTCACCAGCATCTATACACCACCAACCAAACCAGCAAACAGCATTTATATTTATTCTTCTTTTCAATATACCAATATCCAATTATTATAAGTTGATTTATACTAATCTCCAACCATAATATAATTTAATTTCTTCCAATATACCTTTTTTTATCTTCAATAATTATTTGTGTATAATTATAAATGTGCATTAAATTATATGCATAATTTTTAATCTTCATTTAACTCACTATATTAAACTATTGGACTATTTGTACTTGATTCACTGACTCTAACTAACTTTCATAATAAACTGCTTGACTTCTGACTAAAAAACTTAAAAACTGCCCTCTTGAATCCAAATCACGGGTATTTATATGTTTTTGGATTTCTAGAACCATCTCGTAAGATATCATGTTCTATTCAGTTCTATTTAATACATGTCTGAATTTTCTGGAACAAACCATTTCGCAAACATGGCCATCTCCGGAGATCCAGAGAATTCCATTCTTTTCTATTAATAATTTTGTTGACATTTAGGCTTTTCAGATCAGAACAAACATTCAAATTAGTAACTAACACTCTAATTTAATAAAATACACATTTCAAACAATATAACCCCACTTATATTCGTAATTATGATTTTTAATTTGACACTTGGAGTATGTATAGTTGGTTGCCTAGGCACATGGCTCACTTATATATATTTACAATATTAAAATACAACTTTTTACAATTATTATATGCTAATTTATTAAAAATGCCCTCACATAAATATATTTTTATAAATTTCTCTAGTATATAACTTATTTAAAATAATCAAATACTTTTTTATATCTAATATTATGTAGTATATAACTTATAAATTATTTTCTATAAACTCTAATCGTATCATATATATATATATATATATATATATATATATATATATATATATATATATATATATATATATATATATATATATATGTATAAGAGTAAGAAAAAAGAAATTTTTAGATAGGAAAAAAAAAGATCCCATAGGACTACCAGAAACAAGTTTTTGGTAGTCCTATGGGATCTAGTCTTTCACCCATTCTAAATAGCTATGTCATGGATGATGTTATCAGTGATTGTATCAACAATTGCACTTTTTTCATTCCTACAGGTGAGAAAGAGGTAGACAATTCTCTAGTTCCTTAGAGTAGGTTTGAAGGCAAACTAGAATTTTAGTATTTATTTAATTTATTCGTCAAAATCTCTTAAATCTAAACAAAATTGGTATCATTAAATAGGTATATTAAAATAATTGTAGTTTCGTATTTAATTATTAAATATTCTAACGTTCGCCTCTGGTTGATTGCCAAAAAAGTTGACGTTGACGTAAAAAGAATTAGAAAATTGAAAAACGTCAACTTTTGACAGGTAACCAGAGGCGGAGGTTTTATTATTCATTAATTAAATGCGAAATTTATTTCATTTATTCATCAAAATAAGCTTAAACTCAAGTAAAATTAGTATGATTGAATAGGTATTTTCAATACCTTTCAAACCAGGTATCACTTGCCATAAGGTACTATTTAAAATTATCTGTCACAGTGGCGCTATAACGTCATCTGTCACTGTTACGTCACTTGTTATGACTAGTTAAGAAGCCTACGTCTGTTTATTATCTCCCTCCAAATTTCACTATTATAAGTATAAACGTTCAAAAGATTCGAGGGGGAACGGACTTTTGACTAGCACCGTATAAATAATAATACTTAGGCCACCTGATGAGAGTACAAAAGTACACATTCCTACAAAATATAATGCAAGGAAAAATCCAAGGACGCAGAAATCCATGCCGTAGAAGAATGCCCTGGATGAGAAATTTAAGAGAGTGGTTTGGCTGTACCACTAACGAATTATTCAATACAGCAGTAAATAAAATTAGAATCGCCCTAATGATATCCAATCTCCGATAGGAGAGACACTCAAAGAAGAAGAAGAAGTATAAATAATACACGGTATATAAACACATAACACATAAATATACAACAAATCATAATTTTATATCAACTCTAAGGTAAAACAACTTAAAACATGGCTCCCTGCAATATCGGGGCCGGATGAGTCACCTGTCAAATTTGGTCAAAGCGCGAACTAATATACAGCAGGTGTAATAACCTCCTTATTTAATTTTAAAAGTTTTTTCTTTTTTGAAAATGATTTCCGGAGTGGAAGTCGAAACGTCAAAAACGTATATAAATTCTTTGATATAAAATAAATATATTTTCTGCTTCTTATTAAAATCAATTATGGCATACTCCCATATAGCTCGCAAAAGGGAAAAAATAATAAAATATGTATATAAGATGGAAGGAACGTATTTCTGACTATTTGGGCGACAAAATATTTATTAGTACTTTTTTCTGTAGAATAAACAATTTTCTCGGAAACAATGCTTAAAGCGACTGGCGATTTTGAACGTCAGTTAGGCGCGTGAAAATTTTTTAAATAAAATTTGTATCAACTCAAAAATTTCTTGGTCAGAGTATCGTATCTACAAAAATTAAAATAGGTTTTACAGACGAATAGTGCACAATAAGTACCGATATGTTTAACTACTAAAGAAAGGAAGGATCATGGGAAAGAGAGAACTAGGAAGGAAAATACTATTATGGCTAAGAAACATTTGACAAGGGACAGGGTAAATTTTGAACAGCTAATAAAGACAGATGAAGACAAAGAGGAACATGCAATTGTAGTTGTCAACCCCCATTGAGGAGAGGGTACTTAAGAAAAAGATAGGATATTACTAAAGCGTTTCATTACTCATTATTTGCGGAATCATTGGATTTTAGAATAAAGAAGTCACTTTTCAATGAAAAAGACAGCAACGATTTGATTTCACGCACAAAGCGTCTATGTATCTGTTGATACGTATTTCGACTTAATAGGTCTCATCAGAACAGTTATTCATAGGCGTTCTCAACGTGAAAAATAAATCTTCTCTGTCTTTAAGAAGCAACAATAAAATGGCTTCGTTATGGACGCAATAGCGACATCTGATAGAAAAATCCGTAAAATAGTTTCGAAACAAATTCAGATTTCTGCTTTAATCTGAACCTTCTAAAAATTTCAGGGTAAAACAGAGGTTGATAAAGTAACTTTTCATTGATATTGATAATCAATTTGTCGGCCAAGATTTTGAATAATTTTTTTCTGTTTTTTTTATTATATATCATTGTTTCCTGTTTGTGACCTTTATTAAGAGTGGATGTCACTAATACACTATCACGAATGTGTTATTTATTATAAAACAAACATCATTTGGTTCTAAAGAGACAAATCACAATTATGTACATTTTTCAGTTGTAGCTATAAATGTTTACATTTTCCAACATCAAAAACCCGATCGATATTTTTTATATTTTGCTTCTTCATAATTTATTCAACTTATTCCTCTGAAACAAAAGGTCAAACGAAAATCCGGGAGAGATAAAAGGTCGACTAATGAAGATGGAAGGGGATCATTTCTCATGATATCCCGGAGGACGTGTAGGTGGCGAGAAATTTTAAGAGGTCATGATGTCAGTTTAACCAATTTGTGGATAAAGTTTAAACGTTTCAAATATTTGCGAATATTTTTCAAACTTAAAGTATATTTGTTTTTTTTTTAATTTGTATATATTTGTATATACAGTGTGTAAAAGCCAAATGGAATAAATTCATTATTTAGGTTACTGTACATATTTATAAAAAATCCCGAAACACGTCAAATTTAAATTATAACTTGACATTCTTTAACGTGAAAATGCAACCCTTACCTTCAACCCACGTAGAATGACAGGTACAACCTCCTTCTTCTTCTTCTTCTAATAGCGCTACAACCCTTTGTGAGTCTTGGCCTGCTTAACAATGTTCTTCCATTCTGCCCTGTCGGATACTTTCCTTCGCCACTGCCTGATGTTCATGGTTTTAAGATCCCTCTCTACGTCGTCTATCCATCTTTTACGGGGCCTTCCTCTTGTTCTGTTTCCTTGGGGCTTCCATCTCTGGACTACTTTTACAGCTCGATTATCTGGCATTCTTTCTAGGTGACCAAGCCAGTTTAGTCTTTGTGATTTTACAAATCTGACAATATCTGCGCTCTGCATTAGTTCATCCAGCTCGTGGTTCATTTTAATTCTCCACGAACTATCGCTGCATTGGGTTGGTCTAAATATCTTCCTTAGTATTTTGCGCTCAAATATTCTTAGTTGATTTTCATCAGTGGTTGAGAGGGTCCACGTTTCACATCCATATGTGACCACTGGTCTAATTACTGTTTTATAGATTCTCAGCTTAGACTCACGATTCAGTAACTTACTTTTCATTAAGTCTTTGTATGCATAAAAGCACTTATTACCGCTAAGAATCCGTGCTTGTATTTCTTGACTAATGTTGTTGTTGTCATTTATTATTGAGCCTAGGTAGGGAAAAGTGGAGGCATATTTGTAGGTATGGTTGTCTACCTTCAGATTCTCATGTTCATTCGATTTTGTGCACTCCATATATTTTGTTTTGTTTTCATTTATATATAGACCAAACGTAGCAGCTTCTCGTTTCAGTTCTATGACTTTTTCGCTCAATACCCTTTTGTTGCGGCTTATTATGGCAACATCATCCGCATATGCGCATATTTGCATAGATCTTGTATTAATACAGCCGTTTACATCCAGTTTTCTAACAACAGCTTCTAAAGTTAGATTAAAAAGTGTTGTTGATAAGGCATCCCCTTGTCTAACTCCATTTTCAATATCAAAGGCCTGCGTCATATCTCCATCTATTCTCACCATAGCTTTGGAACCCTCCAGAGTCATTCGTATAAGTTTAACCAACTTATTGGGTATCCCTAACATAGATAGTTGATTTAACATCTTTTGTCGATCTACTCATCAAACGCCTGTTTGAAATCGATATACAAGTTGTAAATAGGTATGTTATATTCAACACATTTTTCATGTATACCTCTTAACATATGTATTTGGTCTATAGTTGACCTCTTTGGTCTGAAGCCACATTGGTATTCACCAATAATCTCCTCCGAAAACGATTCCAGGCGGCTATATATAATTCCTGATAATAGGTACAACCCCCAATTTTTAAAATAGGAAGTATAGGCTTGTGATATATCGTTTGAAAGGTCTTTTCATTCTCCATTCAAAAATGTTGTCGCTTTCAAGTTTATTAAGATTAATTAAGATAAAATAAATTAAAATCATGTGGTTACCGAAATTCGCTACAATACAATCAAAAACTAAAATGTAGAACACGAAAAAGAACTATGAATGATAATGAAGTACGCGAACGTTCCCCATAAAAAAAATCTAATAATGTAAGATCAGGTGATCGCGCTGGCCATTCAGTCGATCCTCGCCTCCCTATCCACCGATTTGGAAATATTGTATCGATGTACTGCCGGACATTAAGTTGGTAATGTGTTGGTGCTCCATCCTGCTAAACATATCGTATTCGCTGGAACTTGAGGGTTTCCTGGATCAGGATATAAATTTGCCAACGTTGGAATGACATCATTTTGAAGTAGTGCCAAATAATTGTTGCCATTCAAGTTGCCCTCAATGAAAAAGGGACCCATGATATTCCCAGCCCAAACATTAACCTTGAGGGTATTGAGTGTGTTCTTCTCTCATCCAGTGAGGATTTTCCGTGGCTTAGTAGCAACAATTTTGCCGATTAGCATGACCGTTAAGTGAAAAAGTACACTCATCAGAAAACATAACGTCTTCTAATTGGATAATATTGTTATCCAACATGTCCATCATTTGCTCACAAAAAAAAGTTCTCCTACCAAAATCGTCTTCCATGAGCTCCTGAGTAGGTATCATCTTATAGGGATGCAATTTATTTTCTTTTAATATGTTTACTATCGATGTATGGCTAGCATTGAATGTAGTGGATGCCTGTCTACTCGATGTATGTGGATTTTCCTGAAACTCAAGCAACACATCTAATTTGAGTTCATCACTCAGTGCATTGGCAGCTGCTTCTTTTATGTGCCTTACATGACCAAACTCGCGAAACTGCTTCTCTATTTTACTTATTGTTCCTTGGGATATAGGCGGTAAATTAGGAAATTTCTCATGAAATAGGCGAGTTACTTCCTGTTGTGTTCGGGTGTTATCTCCGTAACCAATACTCCGTAAAACTATTATTTTATGCATTTCCGTTAATCTAACCATTTTTAAGAATTGAATTGAACGAACTTTTTACTTAAATTAAAATACTGACAACTTAAATAAAACAATTTACTAATGCGTGTTAAAATAACGTTGCCACGGAAATTCTTTAAAGTTTTTTAATGGTTACCATCTAAAAACCACATTGCTATGGTTTTTGTTCACTTTCTCATTATCAAGACCTAGACGGGAAATAAGTTTTGAGTATATTTTAGCGAATTTCGGTAACCACATGATTTTAATTTATTTTATCTTAATTAATGTTAATAAACTTGAAAGCGACAACATTTTTGAATGGAGAATGAAAAGACCTTTCAAACGATATATCACAAGCCTATACTTCCTATTTTAAAAATTGGAGGTTGTATCCGTCATTCTAAGGAGGTTGAAGGTAGGGGTTGCATTTTCACGTTAAAGAATGTCAAGTTATAATTTAAATTTGACGTGTTTCGGGATTTTTTATAAATATGTACAGTAACCTAAATAATGAATTTATTCCATTTGGCTTTTACACACTGTATGTAGATTACTGGTAATGCTTAATACGCTAAATATGTACGTAGTTAAATTGTTTCTTAAATGAATTTCAATAAAAGGATACAAGTCCTTTTATTAGTTGTTATAAGATTTTATTCTACTTTAATTTATATTAATTCGATTCTTGATGTTTCATCCGCTTGCATCCTTTTTAATAATTCTTGTTGATTTGGAATTTATTCATCATTTTGGCTTTACAACCATGTGGCGCCTAGCCTCCCCAAGAATTTTTCTCCAGTCGTCCCTATCCATCGCCTTCCTCCGCCAAGCACGTATTTCCATATTTCTCATGTCTTCATCGATGTTATCTAGGAATCTTGTTCTGGGTATTCCTCTTCTTCTTTGACCAATAGGTCTATCAAGGAGCGTTTTTCTAGCTGGGTCGGATTGCTCCATCCGCATTACATGGCCTACCCACCTAAGACGTCCTATTTTTATGTGTTTTACGATATCTGGTTCGTGGTATATCCTATAGAGTTCGAAGTTGTAACGTCTTCTCCAGACACCATTTTCATTTACCGCTCCATAAATGCGCCTTAGGATTTTTCTTTCGAAACATCCTAACATGTTTTCATTGCTTTTTGTTAAAGTCCAGGTTTCTGAACCATATGTTAGGACTGGGCGTATTATTGTTTTGTAGAGTTTTACTTTTGTATTTCTTGATATAACTGTAGATTTAAAAAGGAGATTAAGCCCAAAATAGCATCTATTAGCCGTGCAAATTCTGCGGTTTATCTCTGCGGTAGTGTCATTTATTACAGAATAATAATTTCTCAATTTTTCTTAAACTCTAAACTTCTTTTTGAACATCTTTTAAAAAACTTAGAATATGATTTATATGTAAGTTCAACTAATGAAACAATTATAAACAATTTGGGGTACGCTGACGATATCATTTTAGTCGCAAGACTGTAGAAAATCCTCAGACTTGTTTAGCCCGTCCGCACACAGACAGCGATCAGGCGTTCCGAGTTCTGCGTTCAGAGTTCTGCGTTCTTTTTTTGGAGTTCCGAGCGCACACATGCGGCGGACAATTAACATCGTTCCAGTTTTTTTCAAGCATTGAACCCAAAAAACGTTCTCAGATAGCTCTTCTTCCGATGAAGAACCATTTCTTTTGTTGAGCTTGGAGGCGTCCAAGCAAAAAAAGGAAATGCTGGGTACACTGAATTAACAGCAAGCGAAACGATCAGGCGTTCCGAGTTCTGCGTTCTTTTTTTGGAGTTCCGAGCGCACACATGCGGCGAACAATTAACATCGTTCCAGTTTTTTTCAAGCATTGAACCCAAAAGACGTTCTCAGATAGCTCTTCTTCCGATGAAGAACCATTTCTATTGTTGAGCTTGGAGGCGTCCAAGCAAAAAAAGGAAATGCTGGGTACACTGAATTAACAGCAAGCGAAAAGATCAGGAAGTTAATTTTTCAATATAATATTTATATTAAATAAATATTATTTTTTACTTATTTTTGTATGTCAATAAATACCTTCAATAAATTGTATAATTTAAAAAGGCATGATATAGCAAAATAAGATACCAACTGGAGGAAGTCCATTTTTCGAATAGTAATTCTTTATTTTAAAGGATATACATTAAGAAATTAAATTACATAAATATAAATATATATTTCTAAAAAAAATTTAATTAAACACTATTTTTAAAAAAATTACCACTAAAAAAATATTACTTAATTTGGTAAGTAGGTAAAAGAATCATATAATCTGTACCTAAATTTGAAATGTATGTACATGCTACGATCACATCATAGAAATTGTCGAAAACCCGCAGAATGTAACTTGCGTATATCTTGCGAGGCCCCTTCCAAAACGGAGATAATAACAGCTATCAAATCTCTGAGAAATAACAAGTCTCCGGGAATTGATAACATTGCTGCTGAAATACTTAAAACTGATCCGCATCTAACTGCTGAAGTTTTGCTCCCCATAATCCAAAAGGTATGGGAAACAAACCGCATTCCAGCGGGCTGAAAAAGGGGTAAATTATTAAGCTTACAAAAAAGGGTAATGTTACATTTCCTTGCTTTTCTTAGATACATCTTAATAAGATATTATAATAATAATACATAAACAATATAATATTTAAAACATTTTTTTAAGTAATTAAGAAAAATCTTAAATAATAATATTACCCTAAACTGGGAATTACCTTCATTTTGTTACACCAATGAACCTTAATGACATTATAAGGAATCATAAGAACTACTTTGACTTGCGTATGCGTTCTGGTAAAACTGAACCTCACATGTGAACTTTCCTACAATCAGAAATTTATTTATTGACGACAACTTAAAGAATTAAGTCTTTTCTCTTAAATGTAGTTGCATTAGTTTTTTCGGTTCAACCTTGGGTATACCTTTGCGTTTCAAGTTCATAGCTACCATACATTTTCAACGATAACTTTTTTCACATAGTAACAAAAAATGTTGTTACTAGTTAAGTTTTTTTTTTTTAACATCCTAACTCTACAATTCTAAGTTACGGTAAGATCTCCAGTGTTTTTTAAATAGATATATATATATATATATATATATATATATATATATATATATATATATATATATATGGTAACTAATTATAATTTCTTTTCCTTCAGCCCTGAAGAAGCCAAATTAATTATCTTTGGCGAAAACGTTCGACGAAACAATTGATACTTATTAGAGTCTTTCTTGCAGATTTCCCCAATATTTAAGAGTTTACTATATATATATATATATATATATATATATATATATATATATATATATATATATATATATAAGTCGCAATTAACACTGTATCATCGGCGTATCTGATACTGTTGATATTTACGCCATTCACCTTGACTCCAACCTTGGAATCCTCCAATGCTTCTTTAAATAGAAACTCGGAGTAATGATTAAACAGCAGAGGCGACAGAACACATCCTTGTCTAACTCCCCTCCTAATTTCTACTTCTGCGGATGTGGAACCTTCGATCCTAACTCTGGCGTTTTGGTTCCAGTACAAGTTTTTTAAGAATTTGATGTCTTTTCCATCTAAACCGACTTCTTGCAAACGTTCTAATAGTAGATCGTGTCTTACTCTATCAAATGCTTTTTCGAAGTCTATAAAGCATATAAATATATCTTTCTGTTGGTCGTAGCATTTTTGGGCGAGAACTAGTAAACTGAACAGGGCTTCTCTCGTTCCCATGCCGGCTCTGAATCCAAACTGATCGTCTCCGATGATTGTTTCGCACTTTCTATAGATACGATTATGTACGATTTTTAGTAGGACTTTTACTGCATGACTCATAAGGCTTATCAGACGGAACTCATTGCAGTGTTGTGGGTTTGGCTTTTTTGGTAGTGGGATGAATATTGACTCAAGCCAATCTTGGGGTATTTTACCTGTATCATAAATACGATTGAATAAAAGGACAAATATTTCGATATTTTCTTCGCTGATTAATTTTAACGTCTCTCGGTATATTCCGTCTGGACCTGGGCTTTTATTTGTTTTAAGATGATTAGTTGCATTTATGATTTCAGATTTCAGAATTGTTGGCCCTTCGTTGTTATTTTCCAATCTTGGTTCTTCTCGTATGTCATGAAAAAGAATTTTAATATAGTTTTCCCATTCTTTCAGTTTGTCTTCCGTTGATTCTAGCAGTTTGCCATCCGTGTTCAGCATGGTGTGAAAAGTTGCTCTTGTTGGTGTAGTTTTGGAAACTCTTTTATGTAAATTTAAAAAATCGTGCCTTTGTTGTAGTTCTTCTATTTCCACGCATTTTGTTTCCAGCCATTTCTCTTTTGCTTCGGTTATTTTTTTTCGAATTATTCTATTTAGTCTTTTGTATTCTCCGTCCTTGTCATTTTTTCCTTTAGATTCTCTTCGTTTGTTCATTAATTGTAAAATCTCTTCTGTCATCCATTCCTGTTTATTATTTCTAGGTGTTACTTTTAGATGTTTTTCCTTTACATTGTTCATTTGTTCTTTAATAGTTTTCCACCGAACGTTTATGTCATCGTATTCGCTAATTATATTGTGGTCGATATTTCCTAAATTTTTGTTTAATTCTTTATTTACTGTCTGATGTATGGTGTCGTTTTTCAATAATTGGATGTCTAATAGTTGGTGTTGAGGTTTTTGTTATATATATATATATATATATATATATATATATATATATATATATATATATATATATATATACTCAAACCAGAGTTTCACAGATTGTCGAGTTAATTTTGTCTTTGGACTTATTTAAAATCTTCCTTTAATCTATTCATCTCGATATCACGTAGCATTAAACTTACATGGTATGTACTAAAATCCAAACTCTATTTGAACTGCCAATAATCAGTTATATAAAACCAGAAATTTTGTTAATTTTAATTTGTGTAAATGGAGAAAAGTCCTACTAATATTCTCTGCATGTATTTTCCCACAATATAATCAAAAGCTCGATTACCCACAAAGGAATATCGAACAACAGACTTTTTGATTTTTAACAACAGAGTAATTTTGTTTTATTATTCAACAGCAATTGTGTTTTATACAACAACACCCTTTATGTGTGTTTATATATTTTTGGGATACTTGTATATTTCTGTTCCCACATAAAATCGAATTCTCATCAATCATCTAGTTCAGCTTTTGTAGAAAAAATTTATATAAGGTAAAATCGACAGCATGTGATGTACCTTTTAATCGCGGATTTCAATGGAATCTGTAATAATTAATTTTTTTTTGGCTTTCGAAAATTAACAAATATAAAAAATTATTAACTGAATTTATTTTCGCAACATCTTCTTGTTTTAGTAGCCTGTCCGATTATCGAACGATGGCGATCATATTGGCAATAATAACTTTGTTTACGGTAACTCGAAACAGGTTAGCAGATGTCTTTTAATATCACTCTTGGCGATTTCGGAGCCAGTATGTTTTTCTTTGGATGTCTCATTAGTTGGCCCAAATATTGTAACTTTTGAATTTTTATTGTTTTTGTTATTTCTGTGCTCTTCTTCATTCAGTGTAAAACTGTTTCATTTGTTATTCGATCAACCCAACTTATATCTGCAATATTCGCCGGTAAAGCCACATCTCAAACACCTTATGTTTTTTCATTAGTATTGCTGTAAGAGTCCAGCTCTCTATAATATACAGCAATGTGAAGAATTACATATTTTCAGCACCGTATTAATCTCATTTTAAGGTTTAATGTAATATCTCTATTAATCAGATTTTTTTTTTTAGTTTATAGAAGGCAGCTCTGGCTTTTTCAATGAGAATTCTTATTTCGTTACTTATATCCCAGTTATCGTTAACAATGGTGCCTAAATAGGTAATATTGTGGATTCTTTCTAACTCTATTCCATGCGCTCTGATGTTCATTGGTTGTAACTCACTGTTTTGCTGACAACCATAACTTAGAAGTGTTTGGCTTTAGCCCATATTCAACACATGTTTCGGTCACCCTGTTTATAAGTACTTGCAACTCTTTTTCATTAAATGCAATCAGTACCGTATCGCCTGCGTATCTGAGATTATTAACATTAATCCCGTTGATTTTAATGCCTGCATCTTCATCTAAAGCTTCTTTGAAAATAAATTAAGAGTACATATTAAAAAGTAGGGGCGATAGAATACATCCTTGCCTCACTCCACGTGGTATTTCCACTGCTTCCGTCGTGTTGTGTCTAGCTCGTATGTTTGCACATTGATCTCAATACAAATTTTTGATAATACGGAGGTCTCGGTCATCAATTCCCACCTGTTGCAAGACACCTATAAGTTTGTCATGGTTTACTCAGTCAAAGGCGTTTTCGAAGTCGATAAAACACATATATACTGATTGTTCTATATCCCTACCACTTTGAACAAGGACCTGCAAACTGAATATTGCTTTTCTGATTCCAAGGTTGTTTCTACAACCAAACTGTGTTCCGCTTAGTTTTACTTCTATTTTGTCTCAGTATTCTTAAAAAAAATTTTCAGTATATGGCTCATTACGCTGATAGTACGATGATCCCTACATTGTTTAGCGTTTATTTTTTTTAGTATAATTACAAGTGTTGACAGTAGTCCGTCTGTTGGTATATGTCCTGTTTCGTATATTTTATTGAAGAGGTTTAAAAGATAATGTTTGCCTTTATCGTCGGTTAGTTTGATTATTTCGCTGGGAATTTCATCTGGACCGGTTGCTTTCCTATTCTTCTTAGTGGATACATTTTTAATTTGTACTTCTGTTCTTTCGTCATAAAACAGTTCGTCAATATATTCCCTTCACCGCTCAAGTTTTTCTTGTTCATTGACTATGATATTTTCTTGTTTATCAAGTAAACTACTTGAAGTTGACCTATATGATCCAGTTATTTCTTACACCTTTTTGTATATATTAAACGTGTCATTCTTTTTCTGCAGTTCTTCTATTTAAATACATTTGCTGCTACACCATTTTTCTTTTGCATCCCAGATTTTCCTTCTGGTTTATTTATTGATTTTGTTGTATTCTTCAGTGTTTTTATTTTTTGGTTTTCGTCTGTTTTTCATTAGTCTCAATCAGTCATCCATTGTTGTTTGAATTTATTAATAGTTTTATACTTTTTGGTTGTATCCTGCGTAATGGTTTTGATCTGATTTCAGTGATCTTCGCTGTTATGTATTTCTTCCGATTTTTCGAACTTCTTTTCTATCTCGTGTATTATTGCTTGTAGTCTAGGCGGGATCTGTTTTGGATTGGACATTTTCCATAGGAAGCTATTTTTTTGCTGGAATCCCTTCAGGATGTGGCCAATATCGATAATCACGATATGCGCCAGTCGCAAACCCCGTGCTACATTTTTTATTTAACAAAATCTGAAAACAATTGAAAATTTCTCATTTTTTTGCTCCTATTTTCGTTTATAATTCGGAAAATATTGATCCTAGAGAAAAAATTATAAGACGTTAAAAGTTTCGTTATTCAATTTTACACAATATTTCGTTAGCTAAAAATTGAAAATTTAATGTTTATTGTTGAAAATACAGCAATAATTGGAAAAAACAGTACAAAAAAATGAAGTTAATCCTTTAAATGTTTTCGACTTTCTAAACTTGACATACAAGCTCCATATTCCGCCTAGAAAAACCTTTTAATATGTTTAAAACGTGTGCTAAATTTTGTTAAGATCGGTCGAATAGGTTTTGCATAATAATTTTGCAATCCAGCCTACTGGAAAAAAATCCTGGTGTCTGGTCTGATAGCCTGTCCGAGAGCCTTACTGGAGAGCCGTTTGTTGATCTTTAGCTCATTTAAAATTGCATTATTTGTTTTGTGGTCCGTCCACGGAATTGTAATATTCGTCGCCAAAAGAACACTTTAGTGGCTTCTATCATTCTTCTTTCTGCTTTTCATAGTGTTCCAGATTCACATCCGTTTGTCAGTATTGGAAATATAAAGCATGATCAATTTTTAGAGTTCGTAAAATTTAAGAGACCTTTCATAATTTTTTCATCTTTTCTACAGCGACTTCTGCTAGATCACTTCTACTTTTGTCCATGGATGTTTGTTTTAAGTATGTGATTCCCTCAACAACAAAAAAAAATTTAAAATTAACATATTATACACATTATATGCAATATTTATATTATTTAAATATTTATTTATTAATAAACTATATCTGCCATTGTTTATAAGTTAACTAGGCTGCAATTTTAACATAAATTACAATTAAATTAACGATAGAACTTAATAATGTTGTCTATATATAAGTTGTACATCCCTAGCGGCTTCCAGCTAATATTAAAGAGCTATATTTAACAAAAAATGATAATGTTTAGCAAACACCAATATTGAGCTATCAGACGAGTGTATTTTCTGCTTTAATACTGAAAATTTCAAACGTATAAATAAGCCGTTGGCTAGAAATACAAACTAGCATTAGTAGTTAACCAACTGTGAGTATCAGCTTGATTTTACACATACAGCGACATTATGGTTGCAGTACTACAAACGTAATATCATTTCGAAAACTTTTAAACTTTAGACAACAAACAAAACAGAATTACCAACTGTTTGTGCTAAAATTTTGTCAATAGTAGCCTAATTTTCTACTTGCTTTATATAGCAGCATTAAAATACAGGATGTTTATTTGATTTTGGTTCAAAGGACTGACTTCTTATTTATTAAAACTAACAATAGGGACATTTTTATTTATTGTTTTTCTTCTTGCACATTTTTTATTGTGGTTCTTTGTGTTTTGGTATGACAAAACAAAAGCATTTTAGTAGAACATTCTAGTTTTTTAATAAAACAGATGTTAACAAATGTATTTCTTCCAAGAACGATTTTATGTTTCAACAGGTAACTTTGGTTCTATCATATAAGGATTTAATGATTCCTTTTTCAACAGTGATGTGTAATTTAGATATCTGGTAGTGTGTGTTGGTTTTCTATACACCTAAGTCTTATAGTCAGTATCCTCCTTTGAGATCAAAACTTCGATTAAAGGCAGTGTGTTATTATATTCCTTTTCCATGGTAAATGTTACTGTTTCTTTTTTATCGTTTATATTATTTAGGAATGTGTCCCACAACTCTGATCCATAAGGTCATATTGAGAACACATCATCTAGATACCTCCACTATACTGTGGATTTTAAATTTTGTTTAGAAATAATATTTGTATAGATATCTTCCATAAATATAATAATAATAATGGGGATAAATAATAATTTGGTCTAGCAATGGGCTCTGCTTTATGCCATGCTATGATTTTTCTGGCGGATATTCTTAAGTTAAAGATTTCATGTAATCCAATGAACTATCTTACAATGAAGTGGTTCCAGGAACGCAACCCAAAAATATGTGTATAATGATTTTAAAAACATTTATTTTAAAATGTTATACATATGTCAGAATTGACAATATAAATGAGTCAGATAAAATCAGATTATTAAAATAATTTTTTACCAAGCAACAAAAATAAAATTTGTTTAATTTATTACTGTTTTGTGTTTTGAAAACGATTTTCGAAGTGGAAATCGAAACTTCAAGTAAAATTGTGGCTTATTCCCAACAAAAATAGTATAATCCATAAAATAATGTTTAGTGCAGGGATGAGTATACAAAAAAAATGGACTACTGATATGGTGAGGACTGGAGGGCCAAGGACTGATGAACCAATTATAATGACCTGGAAAAAATCAAGACATTAAGACCAAAGACGGGTTTTAGAGATTTATAGAGTTAGAAAAAGAGAGTTATTATTATAGACTAAAGATTGAAAAAATTGGAAGATCGGGGGGAACGGCAAATCCTAGTCTTCTTGATAGACAAGGTTACTGACAAAGCAGTAAGGGCTGCTCTTTTTAAGACATATCACTTAAAAAGTATCTTTTAAACCAATCAGAGGACCCGCCAAATCTGAGTCCTGCAGGCGATTCCCCAACATAGTCAGGTAGCTTCGCCAGAACTTACTCTTGCTATGTTCAATATAGCTTTGATATAAGAGGGTCAAATAAGAGGCCTATCATATATTGGTGGAGAGCTTGTACAGTTCATCCCAAACCCTTCTTTCAGTGCGTCACAGTTGATCGAATTCTCTCTTACGCATTAAGCTAGAGGTGACAGAAAAAAACGTGAGTCTGTGATTATTATACATAGAACTTGGAAAATTATGTATCGTTCAAGGGTATTTGCATATTAAAGCGAATTCTACTTACGAATATATAATTGGTTGGAGTTTAGAATACGCTAAATAGATATCCAATCAATGATGCGAATAAATATAATTTGACGCAGATGGTCTCGATAGTGACAGTACTTTGACAATATCAACTGATAAAATGATAATTGTCATTCCAGGTTAGTATTTTCAGACATTTTACAGTAAAAATTTAATTTTGTATTTATTGTCATAAAAATATTTTAAATATGCCGAGATATACCGAGAATGAACAAAGACTAATATTAAAATTATTAAATTATTTTCAATTAGAAAAAGAGGCTGGGACAACTTTATTACCAGTTTCTGCCGTTCGTGAAGTAAGTTTTAAATTATTCTAAAAAATAATCATATTAGTAGTTTAAATACTATACATTTTAGCCATAGTGTTTGTAATAAATAATAATAAATACATAAATAAATCTTAGCTAATTAAGCACTTTCCTTGGAATGTATAGAATAGGAATTATGACAAACTGCCGTTTCAATATAATGCGCAATAAAAATTTTTATACAGGACGGGACCTCTAATATGTAAATTAAAAAAAAATTGAATTGTTAAAGTTTTTACTACACATTTTTAAAAAATAACCTTTTCACATTAAGCGCATTTAGCCGATTACGATCCTTCAACTGTCAGATTTAACTAAAATGTCATGCAATAATTCTCGACATTCTTAAAATCCTATATTACGTCAAAATTTGTGACGCACTGAAAGAAGGGTTTGGGACATACTGTATATAGCCGGTCTGCCAAAATGACCTATATAATAGTCAAATAACATATTAAAATACTGCCGTTGATGAATTTCTGTTCTTGTGATTTACTGACGGTAAAGATGAAAATCACACAGGAAGTGAGTATAAGGAGATAATTCTTGGATCAGCGTACGTCCCATACGATGATCCTGAACAACCAACAGCAAGTGAGGTAAAACAGCTAGTAAGAGGTGGCAGAAAAAATGGACTACAATTGCCAATTAATATAACAGTGTTGTAATTACAACTATTAAAAATGCATCATATTTGTTTTGGAACAGGTTGTAACAGGTGATGAGCCTATCAAGCAAACTTATTGAAATCCTCGTAAAATGGATAGCATTATAATTTGCAGAATTGACTAGTGTTGACGATGATTAATACAAAAATTTAAAACAGTTTGAATCTGTCTTTCTTGTGCTAACCATATATTATATTTTAAAAAATTGAAGTATTTGCTTTTCAACTAAAAAACTTTTTATGGAAAAACGTCTATGGTACCCTACGCCAACAATCATTCACATTAGATTAAAATAAATAGATCATCTTCTTCTAGTTCAATGACCGTTATTGATCGTTGGATATCATGTTGGCTACCATATTCGCTATCGTGACTTAATTAACAGCAGCTCTAAATAATAATGTAGTCATAAAGGGCCACGTTTACCTTAGATCTTCCCCTTAATAATTAGATGTAAAAGTTAATATTTTTTAGGGTTTTCTATAATGTGAACGAAGTATTCCTGCTTGTGTCTCTTTATTATATTGACCAGTTGTGTTGTTTAGTTCACGCGTCTGAGGACCTCGTCATTTCTCATTCTGTTGACCGCGCTTATTCGTAGTAGTCATCTATATAACCACATCTCAAAGGCTACCAAGCGTTTAAGAATCACCTCACTTAGGATGCACGCTTCCACTCCATACAGATCATATAAAATATAATGTAACCCACTTGATATTTCAAAAATGAGATATCCGAGAAAAGAAATAAGTATTATAAATTTCTAGCATCGCATCGTGCCAAAAAACTAGTAGGAGAGAAAATTTAAAGGATATATTTCGTAGGGCAGTATATATATATATATATATATATATATATATTAGATTCCAAAATAGGTAGCATAAATTTGAAAAACATAATAAAAAAGTATCAAAAATTATCTCTCCCTAGCATCAGCATGTCATTACCAAAGTAACTAAAAAAGAATTTTCCATCGTATTCGTTTCCAGACGTATAACTATAAATGGCAATGAGAGAGAACAAGTTCAAGAATATATTCGTCTAGGCCAAATTCCGAAATTTGACAAAGAGGACCAAAGTGTGAAAATCACAAGAAGAGCAAGATTAGCATAGACAGAATTTGGATAAAAAGTTGGATACTGAAAAACGACAAAATACCTCAATACTTGAGGATCAAAGTACTCAAACAGTGCACCCTTCCCCTTATGACATATTTATGTTAAATCTAGACCCTAACTAAGGCAAATATAATCAAACTAGCCACAACAGAAAGAGTAAGGGAAAGGGCAATGCTAGGTATACGACCATCAAATAGGAAAAAGAAAGGTACAAAATAAAAGTCGATGATATCAAATAAAGCTTCACAGGCTACTCTGCTAGACAAAATGATCAACGTTGGAAAGCTACAGTATAACATTGGAAACTCTACAAAGTTAGAAGATTAAGAGGAAGACCACATATGATATTGGATAGATGATATAAATAAAAATAGCCCAAACAAATTGGAAGTATGTTGCACGAAAGAGATCGATAAAAGGAGTTGGGAGAAGCGATAAAAATTAAGAAAAATAAAAAGAATAATCAAGGATTCGCAACCAGGGCGGATTGGTATAAACATTTTTAATTAGGAAGGATTATTGTAATTTTCTGAAACATTAACGAAACAAGAAAATAGTAGTTGCCGCTATCTTACAAATGGAATGGTTTTACAGGATTTTTTTTATTGGCATAGACTAGGTGTCAATAAGCCAGTTAGCTACAACATGACTAATACCTTAAACATATAAATTTTACGACCGTAAAGTCCATAAAATTGCTTTAAGAACTAAAATTAAAATAAGATACAAGTTAAATATAGCATCTTTTCAACATCATCAGTGTGTTCAAAAAAACGGTACACATAATATGATTCAAAACACTTTTTTTGTATTATCTCCCTTTTATCTATATTTACATACAAACAAGATGATGAGGTTCTCAGAGTTCCACAGCAAACTCTTGAGTAGCTATCTACTCAATCCGACAGCTGCTTTGCTATGGACTGTCCAAGTTGCTTACCACAATTTTGCATATACATATATTTGTTTGATAGTAGATACTACAAGACTATTTTGGTACTTGACAGAAATTTTACTAATGCATTATAAATTATCTCATTTCCATTAGCTAAGAGACTAAGGATATTACACGGGGCCTGTGCAATAAGATCCTGTAATTGTTGGACATTTAAACTTTATAAAATAGAGTATCTTAAGGTATATTCTTTGGGACCTGTTTAGGATAATGTCCAATGACTTTTGTATATTATATATATATACATAATATATATATATATATATATATATATATATATATATATATATATATATATATATTGTTATGAAATTAAAGCTCCTAAACAGTTTTTTTTTTATGAATAGTATGAACATAAAACAAAATGACAATATTGAATATACCACATATATATTTAACTCAAACAATTGTATTATTGTTGTTAATTTAATAGTTGAAACTAGATTCAACAATAAGAAAGAAACTAAAAGCAAAAATAAGCAGAATTCACAGACATGTAACAAACCAATAAGGACTATATTGTATCACCAGATTTAATTAATGTTTTCAAAATAATTTTATTATTATTATAATTAAAACCAGTTGGTTTATTATAAACAAATTTAGCATAATAGAAATAAGATTCTTTTAATACGTGAGTTATTATAGCCACTGAGTTATAGTTGGTTGATAAACACTTTTCAATTAAAAAAAAAAAAAAAATATATATATAAAAAAATTAAACCAAAAACAATTGTTGATCATGAAATTGATTATGATTTAAACTTAAGTTATTGTTCGTTATATATATATTATATTATTTATGTAAGAGATACTTACAGAATAAGCCAATATAGCCACAACATAAAGATACAAAAAGCAAATATCAAACCACTTCGGATCGAGTGGAAATAAAAACCATAAATTTGTATTTATTAATTAATTACAATTTTTATTATAATCCAAATTCTAATATATACAAGTCAATAGAATCTTCAACAGTCCTAAAACAGATAAAATATTTAAGTCATTTATTCACAAAGTAAGAAGTTTCAATTTGTTAGTAAACATACAGTTAACATGGATAGAGCTCGGAAAATAAAACGTGTTAGGAGGTGAAATAGGATATATCTCATAAATAAGAGTTCAGAATGATATAATCTTTAATGGACAGGTAATCTGAAGACAATTCTCAGTGATTCAATATCAAAAATGCTTTCAGATAGCTTTAAAATTAAATAAAAGCAAAATAAAAGCAACTAATTCATGTTAAAATTGGTGTATGTCAAATTTGTTAGTAAAAATTTTAATATTTAAATTATAATTTGTTGTAGAAATTATATGTCAAAAGAATGCTTAAATTCTCTAGTATTTGTTTCAATTCATTTCAAAAGTCAATATAGTTCTCAAGATTTAACAATTTATGAAAATTTAAAATATTTTTTATTTTAATCATAAATGTCAAAAATATACAAAAATCCTGTCAGATCTTAAAAAACATTGTCAAAATGCTTGGAGATCTGGTAAGCAATGAAAAATAAAAGATAGAAAATCAATAGTTACGAAGGGGCAGAAAAATTTTTGATTATTTTTCAGCAGTCACAATTTTTCAAAAGTATTTTAAAAAACCTTAAAAAAGTCCTGAATTATAACAAAGTATATTCAAATTACCTTGCCGATAAGAAACCATCGTTTCTGATTAAATTTTAGCAAAGCCTGCAGATTAACAGTATATTTTCCGATAAGGGAATTGTTAGCAGTCATCATAAAGAGGTCCACAGCTACCAGAAAGGTGAGTTTTTACACTCATTTGAATTCTCGCTGAATAAAGAGACCGTTTGGTGTTTATTTTTGACTGAAGATCATTTAAAATTCATTTTGGGTACTTATAAATATTTCTCAACCATTGGAGAGATAATTCTGATAGTTTTGCGGCCCTAATCCATTAGAAGACGTCACTGAAAGATGCAATCTTTGTTATTGAAGATTTCCATAAAATTTTTAGAGAAGGGATTATCTGAAAGACGAAAGTGAACTTTAATAAAGTTAAACGCAAGTTTTGAAATTTCTTTAGAAATAATCTTACCTTTTTTTTTAAACAGCCTATATCATTCTAAATCATCTTTGTGTTAAAAAAACAAAATAATTTGAAGTCAAGTTCACAAAAATTTTATTATCGCTTTTGTAATATTAACCAAATATAATTCACCGTTTCTTGTGCTTACTAAAATCATTAAACAAAACAGTTAAACTAAAAAAATTGAAGGATTATAAACCTTTGTTTTCGCTCTAAAAAGATAGTAAGTGAGGTTATAAATACTTTGACAGGCAAACGCGTATTAGATCTTAGATCAAGTATTTCTTGTTGCAACTTCACAAAACACTAATTTCATATACTTACTTCAATATTGTATTACGTCATAAATCTAAATCCATTCATATTAGTATTAAACGGTTAAGTATTGGCTTATTTATTGGAAGAATCTTAAATAATTTTTTTATATATTATACAAGATATCGTTGTGTAATATTTAATTGATCACTTGTGAATAATTGCACAGTACATTAAAAATAAAACTTCTTGTGTGGTGATTTTTGCTTTATATAATTTTATATAGCTTTATCAAGCAGTACAGGTCACAGAACTCGCTTGAGTTAAGAGTCTGCATGTTCTAAGACAAATAAGTAAAAAAAATTTAAATTCAAAATACAGATTTAGAGAATACAAGGTGAGTAGAATAAATGTTTGTCAAATTTTTTTTATTTTCAGGCGTTCAATAATTTTTATTAAAAGCATTTCTAAATTTAACAATATTACAAATTAATCAACTTAAAAAAAATTATTTTTATCTTCATAAAGCTAGCCGGTAAATAAGAGCAACTTGTAGTTTTCTTGCATCGAATTCACATATCATAACAATTTGGCGCCCAACGTGGGGCTGTGTATTTGGACGGTGACAGGTAGTGCATTATAACAAAGTATTAACCAGTGGTGTACCTTAAACATTTAATAACATAATATACAGGGTGTTAAGAGTATAATTTGTGTAGATAATAAGTTTATTGAGTGAATTGAAATTAAATAAAAATAAACATGGACAAAAGAAAGACTAGATCACATAAGAACGTAGAAGAAGAACAGGAAGTGACAGACAGAACCGAAGAACAAATTAAAGAGACTGAAGAAGTACAGGAGACAATGGAGGAGAAAAGACAGCCAGAAGAAGCACAAATGGAAAGGCAAATGGCAAGTGGAGACCAAGCTCAGTCCGTAAAGAAGGATGAATTGGACTTTCACAAGATGATGGCAATTTTGTTACAGGAAATAAAAAAAACTGAGCAAAATATAAACCAGAAAGCAGAAGAAAATAAACAACATATGACAAAAGAACTTGAAGATACAAAAAAAGAAATAAAACGGGAAATAACACAAAATTTTGATGACAAAATACAACAGATGGCACAACAGGTTGAGGATAAGTTGGGAAAGAAGATAGAAGAAGTAAAAGAAGAGTTAACCCTAGAAATGGCCAAGATGGAAGAGCAGTGCAAAGAACAAATGGAAGTGTTATCGGCACAGCTGGAAAAGAATAATGAAACTCAAAATAAAAAGATTGAATTAATGGAACAAAATTTGAAGCTAGAACAACAAAATAACAAAAAAAAGTTCGAAGATATTGACGAACAAATGGGAGTGTTGGCAGTACAGCTGGAGCATCATATTGAGCAGAAGGAAGAGATATTTCGACGAGACATTAATGAACAGTGGAAGAAAAAAGAAGATGAAATAGATGAAAATATGAATAAGACCAAAGAGATAATGGAGAAAGAAATTGGGAGAGTACAAGAGTCTCTTAAAGAAGTGACACAGAAGGAATTGGATGCAAGGCCGGTTGTACAAACGGTCGAAAGAGATTGTAAAATCTATTTTAGTGGAAGAATAAAACAGCAGCATCCAGTACCTTTCATGAAATTCCTTAGGTACAGATATGCATCTTACAGAAATTTCGAAGACTTTAAAGAATTCATCAGAAACCAGATGACGGATGAGGCGTTACTATGGTTTTCGAACAAAGAAAATGAGTTGGTGGATCTGGAAGACTTTGCGACCAAATTCAGTGAATATTTCTGGGGTCAAGCACAACAGCGTTCAATCAAAAACGAGCTGTTAAGTGGCAAATACAACCCAAATCGTAGCATGTCATACCACCGGTACGCCATGCAAATTTACAGCACAGCTCAATACTTAGACTGTGGTTTTAACGAAGAATACATTGTGGGTTGTATCGTGCAACACTTTGATCGGACATTGGAAGATATCATGATGTTATACAACTTTAAAGAAATAGACAAACTGTGCCAATTTTTGATGATGCATGAGCAACGAAACCCCATGTATCAAAACAATGACCAAGCAAATAATAATAATAATAACAACTTCAATGGGAGCAATAACTACAGCAGAAACAATAATCAGAACGGCAATAATTTCAATAATCATCGTAATTTTAACAATAACTATAGACAAAATAATGGTAACAACAACTATAATAACTCGAACTTTAGGAATAATAATAATAACTACCGCAACCAAAATAATCAGAACTTTAATCGCCAAAACTATAATCGTAACAATCAAACTAACAACAATAACTATGGAAATAATGGACGGTATCAAAACGGTAATTACAATAATCAAAACAACGGAAATTTTAACAGAAATAATTACAATAATAACAACAGAAACTTTAACTCCAATGGCAATATGAATCATGCATTTTCAAACAGTGCCATTCAACAGAATCAGACAAACAATTCACAACAACAGTCAAATCAAAACTACACAAACAATCGAAACCATAACACTAGAAGTCTAGAAGATATAAATAGAAATAACCAAAAAAGACAAGTGAATTTTCTAAGTCACCATCAATCATACACCGACGTCAGTCAACAAGAGTCACCAATTGAAACACTCAACACATCATCACCATCACAACCCTTTGACACACAATACACAACAGATTCACAATCACCAAATTTTCAATAAAGCACCTGCTAAATGCGGCCGTATGTCACTATGAGCATCCAAGGGAGTTCATAACATTTGGGGAAGAAAAGAAAAATCAAAATTTGCAAGGGTTAATTTTAATTCAGGGTAAATTCTTTCAAAAACAAGTTAAAATTTTAATAGACACGGGTTCTGAAGTTTCACTAATTGACAATAAAGTTATTAATGAATTAAATTTTCAAAAATATTGTTATTCAATTCCAAAGGTTAATCTAGTGGGTGCAAACAACAAAAAACTATATGAAGCAAAGAAGGGAATAGTGGGAAAAGTATTATTTGATACAACCGAATATAGTATGCAATTCATAATAGTAGAAAACATGAGACATGATATTTTGATTGGGACAGACGAAATGGACAGAAATGGAATGGTCATCGATTATGTAAACAAAACTTTACAAATTCAAGAAGAAGTACTGAAATTTGGAAATACAGAAGACGAGGAATCAAAACAAGAGGAATTAAAGATAAAGGAAATTAACAATATTCAAAATCATACAAACTACAATTTTATAAATAATGAACCAGAAGAAAGTAAAATGGAATTGGAAGAAAATTTAGTATGTGCAGAAGAATGGAAAGAAGATGTAGGAAGATTGTTGCAAAAATATGATGGTTTGATAAAATCCGAAAACCGAGTGGCTGAAAAGTACATGCATAAAATTGAGGTAAAAGGAATAGAAAATTTTAAATCGAAGACATATCCAATTCCTTATAAATACCGGAAAGAAGTTTCAAAGGAGATAGAGAAGATGTTACAAAACGGAATAATTGAAAACAGCAATTCAAAGTACATAAACCCTATAGTGGTAGTGAAGAAGAGCAATGGTGAGTTAAGATTATGCCTCGATGCCAGGAACATTAACAAATATTCAACACCACAATATGAAGCACCACAAAGTGTAGATGCAATCTTTGGAAAAATAACTAAATCAAATTATTTTACAAAAATTGACCTGAAGCATAGCTTTTGGTTGATACCATTGCATAAAGATAGTAGGGATTTTACAGCCTTTTCGATAGATGGGGTAATATATAGATTTAAAGTAGTTCCATACGGTTTGCAAAGTGCATGTTCAGCTCTTGTACGTGCTTTACATCAAATTCTGGATCAATACGAAGACTTTATTATACACTACATTGACGATATTCTCATTTATTCTCACACATCACACGAACATTTAACACACATAAATATTTTGTTGAATGCATTGAATGAAGCAGGATTAAAAATTAACTTAAACAAATGCCAGTTTTATCAACAAGAGGTCACGTATTTAGGATATAAATTAGACAGAAGTGGTATTTCTATGGACGAAGAAAGAATTGAGAAAATAATGAACTATCCAGCACCGAAAAATTTGAAAAATTTACGAGGATTTATAGGCCTAATCAACTACTTTAAACGATTAATTCCAGACTTGAGTGAGAAAGAATTACCATTAATTCAACTATTGAAGAAGGATCAAAAATGGAAATGGAAAGAAGAACAAAACCAGGCCTTTCAAAATTTAAAGGACATATTTCGGACTAATCTAAGAATTTATCACCCCAGGTACGATTTGCCATTCATTCTACAGACAGATGCTTCCATGCACAAATTTGCAGGAGTGTTGTTACAAGTCCAGGACAATGAAGAAGTTCCTATTTCATTTGTGTCACGTGTAACCAGAAATTACGAGAAGAGGTATAGTGTCACCGAATTGGAATTTGCTAGCATACTATTTTGTGTAACAAAATTTCGGTATTATTTATTAGGATCAAAATTTTATATTGAAACTGACCATTTATCGTTAATAAATATCATGAATAACAAATTGCTTAATAATAGAATACATCGTGGGACTTTACTACTTCAAGAATATAACTTCGAAATTAGACATATAAAAGGAAGAGATAATGTCATTGCAGATGCCTTGACAAGGATCGAAGAGGAAGGAACAAGAGAAGAGAGAAAAATTCAAATCGGATTAAATATATTAAAAGAACAGGAGGGAATGTACTCAAAACAAGCCATTAGAGAAGATCAGCAAAATTTAACACAGAAAGAAAAGGAAAGATGTATACTGAAAGATCAAATTTACATTAAAAGAATTGGAGAGCAAGAGTTATATTACATCAGCAAAAATTTAGCCGAAGAAATACTGAAGGATTTACATGAAAAGAATGGACACGCGAGTAGTAAGAAAATATGGTTAATGTTTCGAGAAAACTATATCACCAAGAAGGATACAAGCATAATCAAAAACTTGACTAGAAAATGTCATACTTGTCAAAGACAAAAATCGAAGAATTTTTCAAATTGGAATACTCCCAAAAATATAATAGCACAAGAGCCCTTAGATATAATAGCTATAGATTTTTTGAGTGACTTGATACAAACGGAAGGAAATGGACATAAACATATCATGGTAATCGTAGATTTATTTTCAAAATTCATCAAACTTTATTCCAGTAAAAATACAAAAGTCAACACTATCATAAATAATTTAAACAATTATTTTGAAGAAATAGGAAAACCTAAACAATGCATACTGGATAATGCCACATATTTCCAAAACGACCGATTCACAATTTTATGACAAGAAATGGAACCAAATTAAGTTTTACAAGCATCAGACATCCTCAATCAAATCCTTCGGAAAGATATATTCAAGAAGTGATAAAATTTTTAAGAATATCAATAGAAAACAAACACACTGTATGGGATCAACATTTATTAAGGATAGAACAATACATAAATCAGTTACCAAACACTGTGACTAATGAGATACCACTATTTCTAATGAAAAGGATAAGACCAGAAAGACCTTGGATTATAGAAATAGAACCTGAATATGACCAAATTTGTCAAGATGTAAAACTAAGAATCATCAAGAATGGAGAGAAATATTTGAAAAGACAAAACAAAAGGAAGATGAGAACAAACCAAAAATTTCAAAAAGGAGAACTAGTATTAATTAGAGCACATAGGGTAAGCAATTATAGAGATAACATTTGTAACAAACTTTTACCACCATTGGAGGGACCTTATGAAGTTGAAACAGAAGATGGAGAAAATAGTTATTTATTGAAATATCCTGAGAGTGGGTATCTTAGAGGAGTTTTTAACATAAAAGACATTTACAAATATGAACAATAAGTGAAGAAATAAGAAGACATTATTAATTTTAAGTTATATTTATAAAATGAAACATTTTTTTTTTAAGTAAAGGACATGAATGGGATACAGAAGATGGAATAATAATAATAATAATGCTGCTATTTATGAAAAATGATGAAATATGAATTATTGCGGATATTATGATTATGAATATGATATATAATATAATATGAATTATGATGAATTATGAAAGATTATAATGATATAATTATGCAGTATAATAATAAAACTTGGAATGGAATTACAGAAGAAGGATTGGAGAGGAAAAATTTGAAACGAAGATGACAGAACTCTAAGAAACCAAGGAAGAGAAACAACTATAAAATGGATTCAAAAGTAGAATATAAACTCAACCCTCAACGAAAACTTATTAAAAATAACCGAATGATAATAAAGTCACATTCAAACTAGCTTACACTCTAACCACAAAATGCAGCTCACACGGGCTTAAATAAAACTTAAACTCTATATTTTTTTTATATATTCAAAATAAAACATGCATTAATAAAACAAACTAAAGCAACTTAAGCTTACACATGCAAAATTAAAAGAACAAAACTAATTATTATTTTTTTTCAAAGAGAGCATTCAAACTATCTGCAGCATAATTGTATACCATATATATGCAACTGAATCAAAAATTTAATTGTTTTTAACCATCACACATTCATAAAATCACTGAAACATACACTTGTGTCGACGTTCAGAGAAACAATCACACAACTTGAAAAAAACCAGTCAAAGAAAAATGAATATTTGATATTTGCCAAAAAAATTGTCAAATATGAAATATTAATTTTTGGAGAATTGTTATGAAATTAAAGCTCCTAAACAGTTTTTTTTTTATGAATAGTATGAACATAAAACAAAATGACAATATTGAATATACCACATATATATTTAACTCAAACAATTGTATTATTGTTGTTAATTTAATAGTTGAAACTAGATTCAACAATAAGAAAGAAACTAAAAGCAAAAATAAGCAGAATTCACAGACATGTAACAAACCAATAAGGACTATATTGTATCACCAGATTTAATTAATGTTTTCAAAATAATTTTATTATTATTATAATTAAAACCAGTTGGTTTATTATAAACAAATTTAGCATAATAGAAATAAGATTCTTTTAATACGTGAGTTATTATAGCCACTGAGTTATAGTTGGTTGATAAACACTTTTCAATTAAAAAAAAAAAAAAAATATATATATAAAAAAATTAAACCAAAAACAATTGTTGATCATGAAATTGATTATGATTTAAACTTAAGTTATTGTTCGTTATATATATATTATATTATTTATGTAAGAGATACTTACAGAATAAGCCAATATAGCCACAACATAAAGATACAAAAAGCAAATATCAAACCACTTCGGATCGAGTGGAAATAAAAACCATAAATTTGTATTTATTAATTAATTACAATTTTTATTATAATCCAAATTCTAATATATACAAGTCAATAGAATCTTCAACAGTCCTAAAACAGATAAAATATTTAAGTCATTTATTCACAAAGTAAGAAGTTTCAATTTGTTAGTAAACATACAGTTAACATGGATAGAGCTCGGAAAATAAAACGTGTTAGGAGGTGAAATAGGATATATCTCATAAATAAGAGTTCAGAATGATATAATCTTTAATGGACAGGTAATCTGAAGACAATTCTCAGTGATTCAATATCAAAAATGCTTTCAGATAGCTTTAAAATTAAATAAAAGCAAAATAAAAGCAACTAATTCATGTTAAAATTGGTGTATGTCAAATTTGTTAGTAAAAATTTTAATATTTAAATTATAATTTGTTGTAGAAATTATATGTCAAAAGAATGCTTAAATTCTCTAGTATTTGTTTCAATTCATTTCAAAAGTCAATATAGTTCTCAAGATTTAACAATTTATGAAAATTTAAAATATTTTTTATTTTAATCATAAATGTCAAAAATATACAAAAATCCTGTCAGATCTTAAAAAACATTGTCAAAATGCTTGGAGATCTGGTAAGCAATGAAAAATAAAAGATAGAAAATCAATAGTTACGAAGGGGCAGAAAAATTTTTGATTATTTTTCAGCAGTCACAATTTTTCAAAAGTATTTTAAAAAACCTTAAAAAAGTCCTGAATTATAACAAAGTATATTCAAATTACCTTGCCGATAAGAAACCATCGTTTCTGATTAAATTTTAGCAAAGCCTGCAGATTAACAGTATATTTTCCGATAAGGGAATTGTTAGCAGTCATCATAAAGAGGTCCACAGCTACCAGAAAGGTGAGTTTTTACACTCATTTGAATTCTCGCTGAATAAAGAGACCGTTTGGTGTTTATTTTTGACTGAAGATCATTTAAAATTCATTTTGGGTACTTATAAATATTTCTCAACCATTGGAGAGATAATTCTGATAGTTTTGCGGCCCTAATCCATTAGAAGACGTCACTGAAAGATGCAATCTTTGTTATTGAAGATTTCCATAAAATTTTTAGAGAAGGGATTATCTGAAAGACGAAAGTGAACTTTAATAAAGTTAAACGCAAGTTTTGAAATTTCTTTAGAAATAATCTTACCTTTTTTTTTAAACAGCCTATATCATTCTAAATCATCTTTGTGTTAAAAAAACAAAATAATTTGAAGTCAAGTTCACAAAAATTTTATTATCGCTTTTGTAATATTAACCAAATATAATTCACCGTTTCTTGTGCTTACTAAAATCATTAAACAAAACAGTTAAACTAAAAAAATTGAAGGATTATAAACCTTTGTTTTCGCTCTAAAAAGATAGTAAGTGAGGTTATAAATACTTTGACAGGCAAACGCGTATTAGATCTTAGATCAAGTATTTCTTGTTGCAACTTCACAAAACACTAATTTCATATACTTACTTCAATATTGTATTACGTCATAAATCTAAATCCATTCATATTAGTATTAAACGGTTAAGTATTGGCTTATTTATTGGAAGAATCTTAAATAATTTTTTTATATATTATACAAGATATCGTTGTGTAATATTTAATTGATCACTTGTGAATAATTGCACAGTACATTAAAAATAAAACTTCTTGTGTGGTGATTTTTGCTTTATATAATTTTATATAGCTTTATCAAGCAGTACAGGTCACAGAACTCGCTTGAGTTAAGAGTCTGCATGTTCTAAGACAAATAAGTAAAAAAAATTTAAATTCAAAATACAGATTTAGAGAATACAAGGTGAGTAGAATAAATGTTTGTCAAATTTTTTTATTTTCAGGCGTTCAATAATTTTTATTAAAAGCATTTCTAAATTTAACAATATTACAAATTAATCAACTTAAAAAAAATTATTTTTATCTTCATAAAGCTAGCCGGTAAATAAGAGCAACTTGTAGTTTTCTTGCATCGAATTCACATATCATAACAATATATATATATATATATATATATATATATATATATATATATATATATATAAATATATATATATATATATATATATATATATATATATATATATATATATATTGTGACGATTAGGGTTTATAGAAAATAATTTATAAGTTATATACTACATAATATTAGATATAAAAAAGTATTTGATTAATTTAAGAAGTTATATATTAGAGAATTTAATAAAAATATATTTATGTGAGGGCATTTTTAATAAATTAGCATATAATAATTGTAAAAAGTTGTATTTTAGTAATTATAATGTGGTAGATACAGTTAAGTGAGCCATGTGCCTAGGCAACCAACTATACAGTAAATATTTGACAGATAGAAATTAATCATAAGGGAATATAAGTGGGGTTATATTGTTTGAAATGTGTATTTTATTAAATTAGAGTGTTAGTTACTAATTTGAATGTTTATTCTGATCTGAAATGCCTAAATGTCAACAAAATTATCAATGGAACAGTAACGAATTCTCCAGAGTGCAGAATTTGACCTTTGTTGACGGTCGAACATTCTGGAATAATGATTATGTCGGTGGATCAAACAGATATTTTTCGAGAACATCTATATAGAAGTTAATAGAACACAATGGAACATGATCTCTTACCAGATGGTTCTGGAATGTCAAGAAGGATATAAATACCCGTGATTTGGATTCAAGATGGCAGTTTTTGGAAGTTTTTAGTCAGAAGTCAAGCAGTTTATTATGAAAGTTAGTAGAAGATAGACACAATTAATTAGTGAAGTCAATTGTTCACAGTTTTAGTAAGTCAGTCAAGCAGTTTTATAAGAAATATGAAAGTTAGTTGGAGATAGTCCAATTGTTTAATATAGTGAGTTAAATGAAGATTAAAAATTATGCATATATTTAATGCACATTTATAATTATACACAAATAATTATTGAAGATTAAAAAAAAGTATATTGGAAGAAATTAAATTATATTATGGTTGGAGATTAGTATAAATCAACTTATAATAATTGGATATTGGTATATTGAAAAGAAGAATAAATATAAATGCTGTTTGCTGGTTTGGTTGGTGGTGTATAAAGGCTGGTGAAGAAAACTATATCTTAAATTGGTAGAAGCTGATAATTGGAAAAAGTAATTTCACAAAAAACTGGATAACTGAAGTACGAAGACTTTCAGTGGTGATTAGAATCTATATAGTAGAAAACAGTTCATTTAGGCATTCAGTGAAAGAAAGGTACAAAATTTTGTTAATATAATTTAGTTAGTGTCATAACAATTTCAATTTTGAAGATAGTTTGTTTAAATTTTACATTGTCTATAGAATTTAATTAGTTTTATAAGAATATCAATTTAAAGATAGTTTATTTTAAATTTACATAGGCTAGGTTAGATATATATGTGTGTTTCATAATAGTTATAATAAAGATAATTTAAAAAAGTACTTACAAGCTAATTCTTTGAGAACCGCGATAAAAACCCTATATATTATATTATTAAAAATACTCATTGCTCATCATTCAAACAAAAAACACATCATAACAATTTTGGCGCCCAACGTGGGGCTCTCTATTTAAAAGAATTAGTTTGGGAAGATAAGTGCTCTCATATAATTAAATTAATTATCAGTAGAAAGAAAAGATTATAGATTTTATTTTTAATTATATTTGAACAAGTAAAGTCTCAAAATGTCTCAAGGAAAGAAAGGTACAAGAAGCAAAAAGAATGAAGAAGATGTGGAAGTAGAAACACAACCTATACAAGAGGAGAGTTTAGTTCAAGTTCCACAAGATACTGCAGAAATGAATCCAGAAAGAGAGGAAAATGTCAATATGGCAGCTTTGATGTCATTAATGATGCAGATGAACAAGACAATGGAAGAGAATACGAAAAAAATGGAAGAGAATACGAAAAAAATGGAAGAGAATTCAAAAGAAGTCAAAGAAGACATAAAAAAAATAGAACAGAAAATGGAAGAGAATACGAAAAAAATGGAAGAGAATTCAAAAGAAGTCAAAGAGGACATGAAAAAAATGGAACAGAAATTGGAAGAGAATTATAGAAAATTAGAAAAGAAAATAGAAGATAATAATAATAAAATTGTAAAGCAAATAGAAAAACAAATGGATAAAAAACTTGAAACTGCAGAGAAAAAAGTAGCAAATGAAATAAAAAGTATACGGAATGACTACAAGAAAAGGATAGACAATGAGAGGACAGAAGTAAAGAGGATTATTCAAGATAATAAGATAGATATAGAACAGAAAATAGAGTTACAGAAATGTAACTTAGAAATAAAAATTAACGAAGACAGGAGAAACACAGAAGAAAAATTAGACGATATACAACAAAATATCCAAATAAATTGTAATCAAATAAGAAATGTGGAACAGAGAATAGATGATATTTCACAAATGAGAGACATAGGGAGACCTTACTTAAATTTAACAAATGAGACTGGGATTAAATTCTCTGGTAGTATAAAAAATTTGCATCCTAGAGTATACATAAATAGTTTAAAACATAAATTAAGATTGGTGAATAATATTAATGATATTAAAGATTATATTAGAATGACATTAAATGACAATGCAGCAACTTGGTTTGCTAGTATTGAGAATGATTTAGATAATTTTCAAACATTTGAAAATAAATTTTTAAATTATTATTGGGGTGAATTAGAGCAAGCCAAGTTTAGAGAAATTCTATATTTTGGAAAGTATAATCAAAATTTAAAATCAAATATGGTAGATTATGCATTGAAATTGATAACAGTTGCAAAATATTTAGAACCACCACTTAGAGAGGATGAAACAGTCTTAAATGTATCTAGACATTTTGATGCTGATGTTGTGCAAACCGTAACTGTACAAAATATTCAAACAATAGATAGTTTTATTAATTTTATTCAAAGAATACAAAGAGGCAATATGACAAGTAATAATAACAACAGAAAAAACAATAATAACTTTCAATATAATAAAAATGATAATCAACAATCTAGACAATCATATAACAATAATACTAGGTATGGTAATAATTTACAAAATTTTAATAATAATAACAGTAATCAAATTAGACAAAATTGTAATAATAATACTAGTTATAATAGACAAAATTTTAATAATAATACTAATAATAATAGACAAGATTTTAACAATAGAAGAAATACAGAACGACCTAATTATAACAGACAGATAAATTGTGTTCGAAGGAATCGGAGCTGCGAAGACAGGGAACGAAATCGTACAAGGCAAGAAAATGTGAGTAGAAGTCATAGTAGGGAAAGACATAGTACATCAGATCCAAGTGGTCAGATACAATCTGACAATTCTAATAATCAAAATTTTGTGCAGTAAACTTTCTGAATTACAAGTTAGGCCATTGCTATTATGAAAAACCTTCTGAATTTATTTCTTTAGATGAAGATAAAATTATTGAATCTATTAATTTAATTTATATAAATGCTTTGGCAAAAAATAAAATGATTAAGATTATGATAGATACTGGTTCAGAAAGTACTTTAGTCTCGGAGAATTTTATTTTTAATACATTAAAATTATCAGATATAATAAAGATTCCAAAAATTAAAATTATTGGTGCAAATAATAAGAAGTTGGGTGAAATTGATAAACTAGCCAATTTTAAAATTAATATTCTTAATAAAGAAATTAATATGCAAGGATTTATTGTCAAGGATTTATGTGTTGATATATTAATGGGAAATGATGAATTGGAAAAGAAGAAAGTAAAGATAGATTTTGAAGAAAAAATGGTAACTTTGGAAGGGCAAATAATTAAATTTATGCAGAAAGATGAGGTGGAAGAAGGAATAAGAATTGATAGGATATTATTAAAAGAAAATAATGATGTTTATGAAGAAGAAATGTATTTTGATGATAGGGAAATGTCCCAAAAGAATGTAAAGAATAATTATTGTAGTGAATATTTAAGGAATGGAAATTTTAAGCAGATGGATGCCTACGAGGCGGAGTGCGTAAAATTGGAAGCAAGGAATAATGAGTACATAATGAAGAATAATTTTATTTGTAAAGAAGAAGATATGATGAAAGTTTTAAATTGCCCTGAAGAATATAAATCAATAGTCATTTCCATATTGCAGCAACACAAGGGACTTGTCAATAAAGAAAATAGAATTGCACAAAATTATATCCATAGTATAAAAGTTAAAGAAGAAAAAGATTTTAAAACAAAATCATACCCAATACCATATAAATACAGAGAAGAAGTAAACAAAACAATTAATAATATGTTAGAAGATGGGATCATTGAGAAGGCAGACACACGTTTTATTAACCCCATAGTAGTAGTACGAAAAAGATCAGGTGAAATCAGGTTATGTTTGGATGCAAGGAATATTAACAAGATTACTGAAAAGCAATTTGAAGCACCAATGAGTATAGATGGAATATTAGGAAGAATTACAGGAATGTCATTTTTCACTAAAATCGATTTACAGCATAGTTTCTGGTTAATACCTCTAGAAAGAAAAAGTAGACAGTATACAGGATTTCAGATAGATGGAGTAGTATATCAATTCAAAGTAGTACCATTTGGACTTCAATCATCTTGCAGTGCTCTATGTAGATGTCTTCATGATATTTTGGATCAATATGAACATTTTGTAATTCACTACATTGATGATATATTAATTTTTTCTAAAACGGCTGAAGATCATGAGAAACACCTAAAAATTATAATAAATAGATTAGACAAAGTTGGACTAAAAATAAATCAAGAAAAATGTACATTTTTTCAAAAAGAAGTCATATATCTAGGTTATAAACTTAACACTAAGGGAATCGAAATGGATCCAGAACGGACACAAGTCATTCAGGAATATAAAACACCACACAATTTAAGAACTTTAAGAGGATTTATTGGAATAATTAATTATTATAAAAGGATGATACCAGATCTAAGTATAAAAGAAATTCCATTACTTGAACTACTGAGAAAAGGTGTAAAATGGAGATGGGATCAGAGAAGAGAACTAGCATTCCAAGAAATTAAAAACATTTTTCTGTCAAATTTGAAAATATACTATGCTGACTACACACAGCCATTCATATTAAGAACAGATGCATCAATAGAGAGATTATCAGGGGTATTATTACAAACACATGATGGGGTCGAATACCCAATACAATTCATTTCAAGAATCACAAAGCCACATGAAAAGGGTTACTCAGTTTCAGAATTAGAACTAGCAAGTATAATACACTGTGTTACAAAATTAAGATTTTATTTGTTGGGTAATGAATTTACAATAGAAACAGATCACCAAGCTTTAACGTCTATATTAAATAACAAATATGGAAACAGTAGAATACATCGGTGGAGTCTAATACTTAGTGAATACTGCTTTGAAATCAAATACATTTCTGGAAAATCCAATATAGTGGCAGATGCTTTATCAAGGTTAGAAAATACACCACAAAAAGGGCAGCGAACAATAAAAATTGGATTAAATCAATTAGTAGAAAGTACTGAATTATATTCTAAAGAAGAAATTATAAGAGATCAGATCAATTTGAGTGGAAAACAAAAAGTCCTTAGGAAAGATGGGGTATATTATAAAATAATAAATGGCATAGAAGTATATGTAATAACTAGAACTTTAGCAAAGAAAATATTGAAAAATTTACATAACAATTATATTCATATTGGTTCAAGAAAGCTATGGATGCTATTTAGGAACAATTATTTTGCAAAGAATGACATAAGTATAGCAAAAGAAATTACTACCCAATGCCCAATATGTCAACTAAACAAAGAAAAGAATTTAAAAAAAAAAACTTACTGATAGATCCATTTCATAGATAGATGGTAGATTTCTTTGTTGTGAATAAATTTGACATCATACTTGTTGAATTTTGTACATATGGAAATTGTTTGGTACCCTAAAAATCATAATTTGGGGTTAGATACAGAATTGATTGTGTAAATGTCTTTATAAAAAGTGTAAAACTTACCAATTTATATTGATGAAAGTTATTTTGAATGGAAATAATTCCTAGATTTTGTCTATAAATAAACAGAACACAATATAGATTATATTTTTAATTAAGGTTATATTTTATTCTCTGATATAGCATCCATTGCTTCATTTGACATGACAGTTTGACCATAGAATAGCCGAACTGTGCTCCGTTGTTCTCTGTTTTGACATAGACAGCGAACAGGGATGTATTTAACACATTTTAAATAAAAAAAAAATTTTTGATTTATTAAATTTAATAAGGTATGAGAAAATTAATATTTAAAAAAATAATAAGTAAATTATTTATTTTAAATATTATTTTGGGGTATTGTGACGATTAGGGTTTATAGAAAATAATTTATAAGTTATATACTACATAATATTAGATATAAAAAAGTATTTGATTAATTTAAGAAGTTATATATTAGAGAATTTAATAAAAATATATATATGTGAGGGCATTTTTAATAAATTAGCATATAATAATTGTAAAAAGTTGTATTTTAGTAATTATAATGTGGTAGATACAGTTAAGTGAGCCATGTGCCTAGGCAACCAACTATACAGTAAATATTTGACAGATAGAAATTAATCATAAGGGAATATAAGTGGGGTTATATTGTTTGAAATGTGTATTTTATTAAATTAGAGTGTTAGTTACTAATTTGAATGTTTATTCTGATCTGAAAAGCCTAAATGTCAACAAAATTATCAATGGAACAGTAACGAATTCTCCAGAGTGCAGAATTTGACCTTTGTTGACGGTCGAACATTCTGGAATAATGATTATGTCGGTGGATCAAACAGATATTTTTCGAGAACATCTATATAGAAGTTAATAGAACACAATGGAACATGATCTCTTACCAGATGGTTCTGGAATGTCAAGAAGGATATAAATACCCGTGATTTGGATTCAAGATGGCAGTTTTTGGAAGTTTTTAGTCAGAAGTCAAGCAGTTTATTATGAAAGTTAGTAGAAGATAGACACAATTAATTAGTGAAGTCAATTGTTCACAGTTTTAGTAAGTCAGTCAAGCAGTTTTATAAGAAATATGAAAGTTAGTTGGAGATAGTCCAATTGTTTAATATAGTGAGTTAAATGAAGATTAAAAATTATGCATATATTTAATGCACATTTATAATTATACACAAATAATTATTGAAGATTAAAAAAAAGTATATTGGAAGAAATTAAATTATATTATGGTTGGAGATTAGTATAAATCAACTTATAATAATTGGATATTGGTATATTGAAAAGAAGAATAAATATAAATGCTGTTTGCTGGTTTGGTTGGTGGTGTATAAAGGCTGGTGAAGAAAACTATATCTTAAATTGGTAGAAGCTGATAATTGGAAAAAGTAATTTCACAAAAAACTGGATAACTGAAGTACGAAGACTTTCAGTGGTGATTAGAATCTATATAGTAGAAAACAGTTCATTTAGGCATTCAGTGAAAGAAAGGTACAAAATTTTGTTAATATAATTTAGTTAGTGTCATAACAATTTCAATTTTGAAGATAGTTTGTTTAAATTTTACATTGTCTATAGAATTTAATTAGTTTTATAAGAATATCAATTTAAAGATAGTTTATTTTAAATTTACATAGGCTAGGTTAGATATATATGTGTGTTTCATAATAGTTATAATAAAGATACTTTAAAAAAGTACTTACAAGCTAATTCTTTGAGAACCGCGATAAAAACCCTATATATTATATTATTAAAAATACTCATTGCTCATCATTCAAACAAAAAACACATCATAACAATATATATATATATATATAATATATATACTTTAATTGTTTCTAGATATGTAATCAGTATGCCATTATCAAACTAACTAAAGAAGAATTTTCTATCTTTACATAATACCGTATTTATCATAGATCCGTATCACAAAATGGTCTGCCATTCCGCAACGTATCTCAATTAACGATCATTTGAGCTGTCACTGCAGATAATACATTATGGTTTACCTCGCAATTTCTTAATTATATCTAAGTAATCTTAAGGTTCGTATCAACGACGAGTACTTTGTCTTTCTGGAAGGGGTTGATTGAAAGTTTTCGTCAGGGTTAAAGATTTATTTCTCTGGGCGTTTGCACTTTTTACACTTCGTTACGCTCTATGAGGCATGGCGATGATTTGAGCAAAATAAGGGCAATGGACTGAAGGGCACACGTATATAGAAAAATAAATTTTACTAAACAATTTATACGATTGACCTATGCAGATAAAATAATTTTAGTTTTGTATTAGATCATTATCTTTTATATAGTTTGTATGCCTTATTCTTTTTTTTGATATTCTTTTATATTTGCATCTTCACATGCAAAACAATTCTGTTAAATTTATTTAATTTGATTCTTATCGTATTCATAGGGAGTGTGTGTTGTCTCAATTGCACTAGTGCAAAAGTTAAGTAGAGATGGACGCACGTACCGAAATATATTTTATCAATTATTGTATTGTTGACAGTTAACAGTTTTGTTTCTAAATTAAAGGGAATTTTCTTTAATAAAGATATATTCTCTCATTACTATATGAAGTGTAAAGTTAGATTTTTATGGAGACATTTATAAAAAACTTGAAAATATGAACTTCTAGATAAGAGTGATACAAACACACAAGACAAAAGTGAGAATGTTTAAAATATCATACTGGCCCAACGGTCACTTGGGTCACATTTCCATAAGTAAATCATATGAAATGTTTACGTATCCTAACTGTACAACTCGCGCCCTATTGGTATACAGTGAAACGTTAGTTGAGCCACCTTAAAGGATATGATAAAATGCCACCTATTGTACTACCTATCTGAATTATACAAAAAAATCAGTTGGGCCACTCTGCTTCTGAGAGACCCATATATGAACTAGTTTTACACAAAATGAAAAAGAACACACAAACTAAAACGTAATATTATTCGAAAGTTGGAATATCTCAAACATGTGATGCACCTCAAAAGAAATATAACCCTCTACACTAGTGATGTCAAACTCGCGACCCGAGATAAGCATGCTTGCGACCCAATCAAAATATAACAGAAATGTGAATTAGAAACGAAACCAGGGTATCAAATTACAATATACTTTATTTATAAAATATATGGATCATTTTAAATTGTCGCGCGAAAATGTAAGATTCTAATTGCCTGAAATTGAGTCCGTTTCACTCTAAGCTTTCAACCATAGACGTAATATATTAGCATATATTAATATAATACATCTATGCTATCAACACCAAACTGCTACGCATGAGCTGTTGTAACAAACCTAATAAGACGTAGTGAAACAAATATTACAAGTGGTTATGATAATTTTTTAATTTATATTAAGATAAGTTTTCGCGCTCATGCCATTTGTGCAAATTTATGCATGCCAATTTGTGCAAATGAAACTGAACGATTGCGTCCATTTTCACGGTCAAGTCTCGTGCACAAATTTGTCTACACTACAAGTACAGTTCAGATTGTCATTGAGCAACGATGGACAGCGAAGACGAATTTTTATCAGCATTACCTGTTGTTTGTTTAATTAAAAAGTTAAAAGTGGTAAAAGACAAAGAACCAAGAAGAGTTGGATTAAAAAAAGAGCCACTTACTCTCATATTAATGTAATAAAAGAATAGTCATTTATTAGATTTAGTTACACCATTAATAAAAAAATACTGATACTGTTCTGAAGTATTCAATTACACATACATACAACACAACATAAACACATTTATACACATAAGCCATTATCTGAAACTTTGAGGTTTTTAGCGACGGGGAGAACATATGAAGATCTCAAGTTTTCTACGTGTATTTCCAAATCTGCTCTCTGTCCTATGATTCCTGAAACGTGTACTGCCATTTATAGTATATTAAGGAAAGAATATTTAAGAGTAAGCAAAATGTATATTAACTATTTTAGAACCATGCTTCAATCAGTGGTATTAAAGTTTGGTTAATACGTAAATATTGTTTGCGAGTCACTATCAGTTAGCCTACATAAACAACCTATAAAGGCGTTGTAAAGCGTTTCTGAATTACATCCAGAACTTCGTCACATCTGTCGATACGCCTTTTTGCTGTTTTAGATGAAGCTTGTGATATTGGCCAAAATGTAAGTGATTCAGATATAACTGAATGTGGGGTGGCTGGTTGAGACTCATTATCTACTTCGGACTGAAGTTCATGCGTCCCAGAATTCTAAAAAAAAACTAGTAAATTATCCGCATACTATATATAAAAAATGTAATTAATAGCTGTGCACATCAAATTAATTTATTTTATAGTTTCCGAAAATTACAATTGAATGGAAGAAAATATAATTTGATTTTCAAGAAAGATGGAATTTTCCACATTGTTTAGGCGCTGTGTACGGAAAAAATGTGCAGATTACAGCTCCCCCAAGAAGTGGATCATATTATTTTAATTATAAGAAAACCTTCAGCATAGTTTTAATGGGAATTGCGAGTGCTAATTATGAGTTCATATATATATTGTGATATTGGTACAAACGTTCGAGTATATGATGGAGGAGTCATTGAAAACAAACACCAAATTCATGAAGTATTTGGTAGCGAATGAACTTAATTTGCCAGCACCAGAGATAATTGTACCCGGTGAAGCACCATTGTATTACGTATTTGTAGGAGACGAAGCATTCGCAATGCGACAGGATTTTTTAAAACCGTATAATGAAAGAGAGCTGGACTATCAAGAAAAGAATATTTAATTACCGTTTGTGTAGAGCTAGACGAATAATAGGAAACACTTTTGGCATTCTGGCTAATCGTTTTAGAGTATTCCATACATGTATCAATTTTAAAGTTGATAACATTGACATGGTTGTTTTGGCGTGCTGTGAATTTGGCGAATTCATATACACCTACTGACGTATTTGACGTTAAAGATACATCTACTGGTGTCGTTACAACGGGACTGAAAACAGAATTACAGTTTGTTTGATCTTTCAAGCAGCCACAATCGCCATCAAAGTACCGAAGCAAAATATGTGAGGAAAAATTATGAAATTTATTTTAATAATTCTGGTAGTGTTCCAAGGCAACATAAAGTGATTTCTAACCGACGTAATTAACGACACTATTACTAATGAATTAATTAATTATTATAAGGTAAACAAATAAATAAATATATGACTAAATAAATTTAATTTACCTGCTATTCGTTGTCCTTGTCCATATTTTTCACAGTAGTTCTTGATAATTCCTGGTCCCGTAAAAAGCTCATTAAATCAAAGTACCACAAATATGATATATATACATCGTCTGCACCGGACTTCTCAGAAGCGAGAACTTTTTTTAGTTCTTTTCTGTATGTAGTTCTATGGGAATTTATTTTCTTTACACCAGTTTCTCTATTTGCACTCTCTTCAACTTTGCGCATCTTTTCAACCAGAATATCATACGCCTGTTTGGATGTAAACTTCCAAAGACAAGGAAAGGATTTATAAAGCTCAATCAACTGAACTATAAACTAATTTTCTTTGATTGACATTATTACTACAAACAAAAAACACAAAATAACGTACAATACAGCCTATCTATGCAGGCAGTTCTCTGCACAAATTATTAGTGACTAAAAACCCGAAAATTAAAGCAACGTGCACATCAGAACAATAATTATGTTTACTATTATTCACCCACTACGCATGCGTGGAATTGGTGTGGCATTTACAGGTTCATGCATTTGCGCCAACCACATGCAAATTATTTAACCATCCAGATTTTCCCCAAGAAAAGGTTTGTGGCTTGCGCAAGTGAACAGTTTCTGTTTTCATGCACCAATTGGCATGCACAAGTCAATTTGCGCAAATTGCATGAGTGTGAAAACGTACTTTTACGCTTGATTTTGTGCAGTTATTTTGTGTTTGAAAAGTCGAAGATAAGTGGTAGTATACTAAACGAAAAATCGCCGATGGACATCGAATATTCCAATTAAAATGTCATAAAATTAATAAAATATTAATTACTATAAATTAAAATATTATTTAGTAAAGTATCGCAAGAAAATAAAAAAAGGCGGTAACTGCAATTTACGTCTTGTCCGAGTTGATAGCTAAACACTAGAAGCCTTTAACGAAAGTTGATTTCACCAAGAAATGTCTAATTAAAGCTGCAGAAAATTTTGAAGTTATACTTCTATACGCGCGTTTGACGTTGGAAATTTGTACGGGAGTGAATCGGCAAAATCATTACATATGTAAGATATAGGTAAGACAGAGATAGAAGATACATTTTCTCTCTCTTTCTCCCTCGAGAATAAAAATGTTCCTTTTGTACATATATTTAATATTTATTAATATTATTATTTTTCCCTTCTGTTCAGATTTGTCTTGAGCCTCGTTAGGCATGTTAAATTATAAATTAAAACTTGTAAATATCTCAAGAAAGTTCAAATATGTACTTACACAACAAACAACAATTATATTTTATATCTGTCAATGTCAGACAAATTGACAGTTGTATCACGAAACCATATTTTTTATTTTATTAATATTATTATCATGGTAAATAAAACATAAATACGTAAGTAAGTTATGTATATTGTCATTTTTAAATACTTATGAATATTGCATTTTAATGTGTATTGTATTATTGTATTGAATTATGTCAGTGTATAGTATTGTATTTTTATATTAGTAACAAAATAAACAGTGAATTTTACTGCAGAGTATGTGTAAAAAAATTTTTGTATTCAACTCCTTTCATACATATATGAAAATAAATATATACATTTTCATTAAAATATTGATTCAATCCTTTATTTACTATACTCCTATTACAGGTCAAATGTTGTTTATATACAGCAAACGATGCACCATATACCTATATACCTAATTTTGTTTCTCTTTCTGCTCTCTCTTACCTATAGCATTACATATGTAATGATTGTGCAGATTGACTCCCATATAAATTTGTAACAGCGAACGCGTGTATAGAAGTATAACTTCTACCGGCAGTCCCACTGGACTGCCACACCCGTTTTTTTTTCCTGAAAACTCGAAGACTTTTCAAACAATTTTATTGTCTCGTAATAGAGTTGTGGAAAGACTTACCGATTTGGCCGCCAATTTAAGTGATCAGATCAAAGCAAAAATCGTCTAGTTTTAACAGGTTTTTATGGCCAGTGATGACAGTGCGAATATTGGGGACATAGCTCAATCAGCTGTGTTTCTTCGTGTAAGGATTTAACCATTTTTGAGGAATTATTGGAACTAATACCGACGCATGGTACTACTACAGAATACGATATATTTAATAGTGTTTTTCAACTTTTGCAAAAATACAATCTGCCACTTTAAAAACTTTAATAATACGTTAATTTCTGAGGTTTCGCAATTTTTCTTTTCATTCTCTCATCGTACTGGATGAGGCTATGCAATTTTTTATATTCGATTGAAAGACTTCTTGGTGTGCCTTTATAATACACACGATAAGTTCGTAAGTAAGTCTATATGTCCGTAAGTATATATTCTGTATTAAGATACGACATTTAAAAAAACTGATAATTTCTGAAATTTTGTTGATGGTACGTATTCCCTGGTATACTGATGCGAAATACAGCGTGACACAAAATGGGATCAACAGTGACGAATTCGACGTACTTACTGTAGTTAGACAGGGATGTCTATGTTCTCTCCAAACTAGACTCCGACACAAGAGGGATACAATGGACGTTAACCACACGCCTAAGCAATCTAGAATACGCGGACGATATCTGCCTATTAGGTCAAAGGTTCCCAGATCTGGCTTACCAATTGGAAACACTTTCCACTGAAGCCAATAAAATAGGTTTGAAAATAAATATTAGTAAAACCAAGTCCATGAGAATTAATGCAAGGAACAACACGCTATTTACTATCGACAATATGCAGATTGAAAATGTGGAAAACTTTACGTATCTTGGAAGTGTCATAACAGAAAACGGAGGTACAGAAGACGATATTCGTATGAAGATACGAAAAGCCCAACAAGCTTTCAGCACGCTCAACCCTGTTTGGAGATCTGGCGAGTATACTACAAGGACAAAAATCCGCATATTCCGATCAAATGTCATGTCTGTTCTACTCTACGGATGTGAAACCTGGAAGGTTACAAACACCCTCACAGACAAACTGCAGGTCTTTGTTAATAAATGTTTACGAAGAATTGTTCGTATATTCTGGCCTAACACCATCAGAAACGAAGATCTGCTACACCTGACCGAACAAAAGAGGGTACAAAATGAAATTAAGTCCAGAAAGTGGGGTTGGATCGGTCACACACTCCGAAAAAATAGTTCCAGTATGGCAAAGACTGCCCTAGAGTGGAATCCCCAAGGGAAAAAAAAGAGGTCGCCCAGTACAAACTTGGAGAAGATCCATCATGGACGAGATAAGAGGCCAAGGAAAGTCTTGGAATGAGGTAAAGGCCTTAGCGCAAAATAGAACCCGATGGCGCGTTTTCACTGAAGCTCTATGCTCTACTTAGGAGTTCAAGAACCTTGTATATATATATATATATATATATATATATATATATATATATATACGTATTCCCTGACACAAAGATAATTCCTGTTAACCTAACATTCCATCCTGTTTTCTGATTTGTAATATTACTACTGTTATAAGCAAATCTAAAGCAATACTGAAGCACAAATTAGGTGTAGAGATTGCGATTAAGTCATTAGCATATAAAGCGTATGTCAATAGGTTACATTTGATGGCACTCATTAAATTAATAACATCTCACATTGTAATCTATGGTTATCGGTAATTTTAGTATAATATTAAGTTTAATAAATGGGTACTATATTTTAACACTTATTTAATTACCATTTTATTTATTTTATTAACCGCCACCTAAATGCCATTGTAACCGTTGGGTCTCTCAATATTGTAAATAATTTAAATAGATAGGCGAATCATCCGCAGATTTCAGAAGCTATTTAAATGGTAATACTGTTTTAGCCGCTTTATCTATGTCAAAAATTATGCATAGATTAATCGATTTTGAATAAATCAAGAGAACATTTATCGAGGAAAGTGAATTTAGAATGAAGCGTTAATGCATTCTCTATAAACTGAATAATTTTACAGTGAGTAAAATGGAAATGTGAAATGAGCAGGGAAAAACCAATAACAGGTATGTGAGTAGAAAATTAACATAAAAAAATTGAATCATCTGATTTCTGATAAAAATTGTTATTTATTTTTATGTACAAATCCTTTTAAATTAAGGTTTATTATATATATATATATATATATATATATATATATATATATATATATATATATATATATATATATATATATATATATATATATATATATATATATATATATAACAAGAAAAAGGATAATGCGAGTTAATAGTAAAATAAAGGTAAAAGATATCGGCATAGCTCGCAATAAAAAGAGAAAAATATATTAAAATATGTGTATAAGATGGAAGGCAACCGTATATACGTATTTCTGACTATTGGTCGTCTTCAGTACGGTGCAGCCAAGTTAGAAAAGGAGCATATTAACTTGGGAAAGGATCACTACAGGAGCAATGCGACCAATTTGTGGCAATAATGTTAGAAGACTCTGAGGTTTCCAGAGCAACAACCAACACATCCACGGAGGAAGCTAAGCTACCTGAAGAAAGAAATGCCAAACGTTTAAAACGTTTCAAACAACAAGAAAAAGGATAATGCGAGTTAATAGTAAAATAAAGGTAGAAGATATCGACATATCTTTCTTCAGGTAGCTTAGCTTCCTCCGTGGATGTGTTGGTTGTTGCTCTGGAAACCTCAGAGTCTTCTAACACTATTGCCACAAATTGGTCGCATTGCTCCTGTAGTGATCCTTTCCCAAGTTAATATGCTCCTTTTCTAACTTGGCTGCACCGTACTGAAGACGACCAATAGTCAGAAATACGTATATACGGTTGCCTTCCATCTTATACACATATTTTATTATATTTTTCTCTTTTTATTGCGAGCTATACCGATATCTTTTACCTTTATTTTATATATATATATATATATATATATATATATATATATATATATATGTATATATATATTATATCTAATTTTCGATAGAGAATTATTAGGTGAATGTCAAATTTAAAGATTATTAATGGAGGCTATTGAACGCTGCTAGGAATAACCTTTTATGGACACACAACCGACATGCATCTACAGTTCACTCTTTATCTTTTTCATTATTTAAAGACATTAAAATGAAAGTAAAATATTGCATTTCATTTCAATTTGTTCACGAAGGAGATGAAAACTAAATCATATCTAGCATTCCTCGACATTCTTAAAACAATCCTAAATTTATCATCACTCTGTATACTGAAAACCCACCCATACCAACTGCTACTTGCATGCCAACTCTCATCATACCATTCGCAAGAACAATACGCATTTGCGATGATTTAAGTGGATCCACTGACCTTTCTTCTTTAAAACGCGCTCTCAGTCAAAATTTTTACCACGAAAACCATATCAATAGGAGAATTCGCAAGCATCAATTTCCCACTTAGTCAGAATCCAAAGAAGCCGATTCTCATTATACGAAAGCTTTTCTTCCTTACATCAAATGTGTAACTGACAATATCAACAAAAATCTTAAATCAAAGGAAATAAAGACAATATTTACCCCTTACCAAAAACTTTTCTGTCTTTTCCAATTTGCCAAAGACAACAACCAAATAAACAACACGGAGTTTATGAAATTCCCTGCACAGATAGCGTATAACATAGGTACATAAGCCAAACCGATTGTAGACTCCAAAATAGGATTTATGAACATTCAATTATGAAAGCCGCAGAGATCGAAAAATGCCCGAATTGTCTCAACGAAACTCGGAGGTTCCGTTGCTTAATTGTTGTAGATGATGGAAAAAGTCATTTGGTGAGGTGAAAAACACGCGAAAGACATACATAAAATAACACAAAAGAAAAGAGAAAAAACAATTCTTTACAAAAAATATATTTGAAATAAAATATAAAAAATATTTGAATGAAAAAAATCAAAATTTATACAAAATAAAGACAAAATAAAAGGGCCACAATAAATGACAAAAATAATTGAAAATATTAGCAATATATGGACAGATTTAAATAAATCTTTTATAGCATTTTCACTTTCATTAGAATTGAAGAGTGGAAGTTTCAAAAATGATAAGTATACTCGGCGAGGCTGTTGGACGGATGAAGATCCAAAAGGTACCTTGCATAGATGGAGTCATGCCGGAGACAGTAAGACTCGCAGCACTAAGATACCCGAAGGTTTTCCTAAGATTGCTAAACAAACTGCTTGAACAACAGCTGTTTTCAACAATGTTGAAAGAAGCTAAGGTTGTCCTTATCCCGAAAGATAGAGGTGAAGAGGAAGACGTGCGATTTCGGCCAATTTGCCTTCTTAATTCGATAGCTAAATTGTACGAGCAGCTTGCAAAAGGCCGCCTTGAGCGAGAGCTAGAAGAAAAGCATGCGCTGAGCGACCGCCAATATGGTTTTAGGGCCAAAAGGCCCATCATAGATGCGGTCACAGAAGTAACCTCTTTAGTTACGAAGGATACAAAGAGATGGGTGGCTCTCATCCTACTTGACGTCAAGAATGCTTTTAACACGGCATCATAGGAAAAAATCATGTCCAGGCTGAGAGAATTGGGCGTTAGTGAGTACCTGGTCAATGTAATTAACAGATACTTTACTGACAGATCCATAAGAGAAAAAGATACCAGCATCAGTTTGCACAGTCCCATCCTGTGGAATGTCCTGTACGACGAAGTGTTGAGGCTACAGATGCCAAGTGGATGCACTCTTGTAGCTTATTCCGATGATCTTGCATTGGTTGCAAAGGCGAGTCAGAAAACGGACATGGCTAATGCGGCTAACACAGCCCTGCGTCGCATTAGTAGGTGGATCAAAGAGAACGATCTACAGCTAGCGCCTCAAAAAACGGAGGTGTTAGTTCTCAAAGGAAGCCGGGAAAAATCCTCTCTTCGCTTCGTGGAAGGTGTGGAGGTTGCACCGGTTAAACCGATTAAGTATCTGGGAATCTAGTTGTCGGAAGGACTAAGGTTCTGAGTACACAACCAAAAGACGGTAGAGAAGGCGAACCGAAATCTGAAGGCGTTGATACGGCTGACGCCAAACATTGGAGGCCCAGGTAGCACCAAAAGAAAGGTGCTAAATGGTGCTTTCCAGTCGGTGGTAACCTACGCTGCCCCCGTGAGGTGCAGTGTACTGAATACTGCGAAAAACGCTAAGCTGATGGATGGTAAAGGCGATGCTCGTCAGGGTATCTAGCGCATATAGGACGGTTTCAAATGAGGCTCTATATGTCGTTGGAGCGGTGATACCGATCGTTTTGTTGTGCAAAGAGCGAGGGAGGGTGAATACGAGGAAGATTGATGGAAATATAGATTAGAATGAGAAAGAAAGAACGATAGTAGAGTGGCAGAGAGAATGGGCGAATGATAGCGGAAGGACAAGGTGGACGAAGGAGCTTATTCCCGATCTGGGGCGGGAATGTAAGTTCAGGAAACTAGACTACTTCCTGACGAAGTTTCTGACCGAACGGAGTAGTTTTAGCACCTTCGCAAATAGAATAGAGAAATCTGACTCGGCAGACTGTACTGTTTGTGGGGTACCGGACGCTCCCGTCCACATTTTTAACTGCCAGAGATGGGAAAATGAGAGGGGAGATTTCGAGAGGCGAATGGGTTTCGGACTGGATGAAAGAAATATGGTAAACATAATATTGAGAGGAGAGAAAGAATGGAGAAAAGTACACTGTCTGATTTCTGGGTGATGAAGAAAAAGGAGAAGGAGGACAGGGGAGGAAATTAAACCAGGGATTTGAAATTTATGGTTAATATTATTTATTAGTTTATGGCCTAACGTCTGAAATATTTTTTAATTTACAGTAATAGGTATGGGTATTTATAAATTTTTAGTTTTTTATTTTTGTTGTTTATTTTTAGTTTTAGTTGTTTAGTTGTTTAGGAACACGGTTAATCCGGCACTACCCTGGGATCTTCTGGCCTAGTATCTTACTCGGCCGAAAAATGCCAGGGTGTCTTGTTCCGTGACGTAGATGTCCAAAAAAGATTTCCCCTACCGTTGTCTGCCAGAATTCAATGGATACCTTCTTAGGCTCTTACTGGAATCTTACAATATGGCAATTAAAAAAAGTGCTAAAACTTTTGATTTTGAATTTTTGCCATAGAAAGGTTTTATGTGCCATGCTCTACGTACTAACAAAGGCGCTAGGTGCCCTTTCTAATATTAAACTTTTTATATTGACTGTAAGATGGCGCCAGCGGTATGTGCTTGATATGTGCCAGATATATGGTTATGTGCCAGACTGTCAAATTTCTGATTAAAGGGTACAGTTTGTTGCAATGAGTAAAGTGAAAACTCAAAAAAGTAATGCTACTGGCAGTTTTCGCAAGGAAAAACACAACTTAGGGAGGCTGGCAAACATATAAAACTAGAAAACGTAAAAATATAGTTGCAAAAACGTTGCCAACGCAGGAGGTTTGTAACATATCCTATCATGTTTAGGTGATTTGTAAGTGCAAATTTAATTGTACAATTATCATTTATCTATTAGGTTCTGAAAGATAGTAGACGTCAAACAACAGTTAGCTACACCCTACCCAATAAAGATGGAGCCTTTGCTCAAGTGTGTAAAAATGTATTCATGAATACCTTAAGAAAAACGCTGAAGGTTCTTGTAAATAAAAAAACTTAAAGAAACTTCTTTCTCAGATAATAGAACGTCTTATAATAAATCGCTATATTCTGAAGATGATCGCTGTGATATGAAAGAGCACATTAGTTCAATACCTCGCGATGTTGGTAATTATACGAGGGAAAACTCCAGTAAAGAATACCTAAGCCCGGACTTGAATATTAATATACTGTTCAGAGCTTATCAAGAGCGATATCCAGATACTAAAGTAACTTATAAATTTTGTAGATCTGTTTTCAAACGCGAATTTCCAAATTTGTCTTTTAGACGACCTCGAATGGATACATGTCACACCTGTGATAGATTGTACTGTATGTAAATCCATATAAACAAAGGTAGTAGCCATCAGTCAAAATATAAGCCAGAACTTTACCAAAGAAAAGCCGAAAAATCAAGAGAACTATTCAAGCAAGATACAATAGATTCACAACAACCTGGTAGCAAGGTTTGCTGCTTATCCATGGATCTGGAACAGGTCACGTTTGTGCCAGCGTTAGTTCGCTCAGATATGTACTTCTTGTCACAGCTTTCCTGTTTAAACTTTGGAATACATATAGAGGACACAAATAATGCCTCCATGTTCCTGTGGCACGAAGGATTCTCGGGACGTGGCGTAAATGAAATTGCGTCGTGCCTGCTACGTTTCTTAAATAGTGACTTTACTAACAAGAAGGACATCATTATTTGGGGCGACAACTGTGGTGGCCAAAATAAAAATAAATTTATTTTGTTTGTGTTAATGTTTTTGGTTTCTAATGGCATTACGATTCTATACACCAAAGATTTTTTTTTAGTGGCCACAGTTTCACGCTTTATGACAGGGATTTTGCCCTAATAGAAAAACGGAAAAAAAACTATGAAATAATAACGTTTTGTCGTAACGATCATAGTCGTATTGTGCGAAAGGAGTCTAACGAAAACGTGCCGTGGTAGACGTAGTCTGCAATGTGAAAATTAATTGGCCGGAATTCAATAGCCGACCTTCTTGTAGACAACTTGCTAGTAAAAAATCTCTATAAACAACTTTGTTCCCGGGACTTTTGGCACATTTTCAACAGTTCGTCCCACTGTGTGCTTGGGTTTTTGACCCTTGGTGGTCAATAATGATATTTTGCCGGAATATAGCGGTGTTTTTTAAATTTTATCAAGAGTGGTCCAAAATAAATATTCAACGGGATTTCTCTAATATTCCAGAACTAATATCGTGAGAAATATTCCAAGAGAAATTAATGGTTATATTGGGTGATTTACAAAATTTAGAAAAATAAAAAGAAAATAAAGAAAAAACAAGTGATCATATTTTTTATGACGTTATAGTGATGTAGACAATATCCATCTTTATTAATTATTTTAATGAAAAGGTATTCTTCTTTATTTACTGAATAATTTATTAACCTGATCAGAAAACTTGTCTGAGGGGATAGTTAGGCTGATTGAATAGGTTAAAGACACATCTCAAAACATTAATAATAATTATAATTAAACTAGTAATTATTATAAACATACTAGTCACCAACAATCTAGTTGAACAAGTGAAAAGTTTAAGTATCTAGGCTGTTGGATACATGAAACCTTAGACCAAGAACAAGAGGTTAAATGTAGAATAGAACAGGTAAGAAACACCTTCTTAAAGATGCGACAGTTACTCACTACCCGTAATCTTGATTTGTCCCTACGATACCGTATGATAAAGTGTTATGTATATAGTGTACTATTACATGGCGTGGAAGCTTGGACGTTAACAGTCAGCTCGTTACGACGTTTAGAGAGCTTTGAGATGTGGGTATTTCGTCGTATGCTGAAAATTCCATGGACCGACCGCGTTAGAAATGAAGAAGTTTTAAGGCGTATGCATAGAGAACGTGTACTCACAGAAATTGTCAAAAAGCGTAAAACGTCTTATCTTGGACACATATTTAGACACGACAGGTATAACTTCCTTCAGCTTATTATAGAAGGGAAAATAGAAGGCAGACGCGGCCCGGGTAGACGACAAATGACCTGGCTGTACAACATCAAAGATTGGACAGGATTAGACTTTCAAAGTTTAATAAGGAAAGCCCAAAATAGGGAAGACTTTGCAGAGGTCATCGCCAACCTTCGCTAACAAGACGGCACCTAAAGAAGAATAATTAAACTGAATTTAAGATAACTATTTGATAACATTTGAGCATTTGATTAAATGAATTAAATGAATTAAACTGAATTTAAGATAACTATTTGATAACATTTGAGCATTTTGAGCATTTAAATATCCTTATCTAATTAAAGGTTATTATCCGAATACTTTGTATATTTTTTAAATATTTCTTTACGAAAGAAACCACTCAAATGTAGCATAAACCACAGCGATATAATTAATAGTGCGGTTTTCGAACACATCTAAATCCCAAACATCGCAAAACTAAGTAATTAATATCCTTCTATTTCAACGAATCTTTAGTATCACCGCAAAACTTCAAAACATTTCAGCATTAAATTCATAACGTAAGAAAGTCTCGTCGACATCAAATAGATGACCCTTTTGTATAAGCCCACACTAAACTCAAACTCTGAGTTCTGAGCCTTTGAAACTGTGGTTATTATTTATTTTTGAAGCATTAATATGGGCGCATTCGAGTTGGTTTGATATATGAGTTGCTAGGGTCTGTTTTCGGTATAAATGTATGCGCCGCTTTACTGTTCTTAATATCGATTTCGTGTCAAGAAAAATGTTCACCAAGACGATTAACTCAACATAATTCATTTTTTTGTTACATATTTCGACAGATGGTAAAACCACTTTGTAAATATCTGCTAAAGCCGAAATTTTTACGCATTTTACTTTTTATCAAAGAATAGACGAAAAAGATCTTTTATGCTTTTACATTTGTGATGAAATCCAGATCTTTCTTGACCAAATAATAAACAAGATGTGGGTAGCAGAAAGAGATATAATATGTACAATATTTCTTTCTAACTGATAAAATATATATCAAATATAAAAAGTGAATAGTATTTAAATAAAAAAAAAATATAAATAAATAGAAAATAAGTTTTAAAACAAGTACAGTTCGTTCGCTGTATCTTTGCACATGTATGAAATTATTCAAGAACTATTTTTAAATTTTGTCTCATTTCTACTCACAGAATATAAAAGGTTGAAATTAAGCCGCTTGTCCAACATTTAATAATACATCAGACAAAGATAGTAATATAACAACAGTCTGTGATAAATTCTCATCATTGAACCTGCTTATTGTCAACTTCACAGCGTTGTGGTGTTTACAAAAATTTAATTCATATTGTTTAATTTTCCATTACATTTTCGTGCCTTGAGTTTCTAAATTTTCTCAAAAGAGTTGTTATAATGACTAACTGTTCACGTAGTGTTGGATTTCTTGATGTAAGTATAAATTTTGCAGGGAAATATAAAACATTATTTGTTGTCATAAATATCAAACAAATATCAAACAGAATATTTTTTCAAGGTTTTTATTTTTAGAATATGCCAACTCGTGCTGAATTTGTATAAATATTTTGAGTTGGAAAAAAGGAACGGCCTTATTGGCATTTTTGGCTTGTGTTCAAGAAGTATTGTAATGAATTGTATGTTGTTTAATAATTTATTTATCATGACATTGTTTTTAATTAAAGAGGGTAGTTATTGTCTTGAAAATATCACGGCGTACAGTATGTACAATTAAAAAACGAAAAGAAAGCAATCCTGTCCTTTCAAGTCCAGGCAAAAGTAGACGTCGTCGTAAAAGCAAGACAACTGATCTGCCTGAAGGAACTAAAATGGCAATACGAAACACTGTGTACAATATGTACCTGCAAATTAAGTATACGTTGATATTGTACAAAATAAAAACGATCTGGTTTATGCCCCAGCCAATAGATGTTTCACATCAAAATTAACACTTCTAAAATAAAGTTTCACTATTATTACTAGTTTTTATTTTTGTTTTAGAAAAGCATGTTAATCTACAAAGTTTGAAATATGAATTGGAGGAAAAAGAAGTTGTTACTATGGGAAAACATCCTTGAGCATTGTACTAAGAGATATAGGATTTAAATATAAAAAGGATGACAATCAAAGATCAATATTCGAACGAACCAATATTGCTGCTTTAAGAGCAAAATTCTTTCGTAAGTACTTTGAAAACCTGGAAAGTGTGCATCCAAGAGAACTTGTTTTTTTGGATGAAACATGGATTTATTCAAAAAGAAATAAAACAACTGCCTGGCAATACACTAGTAGCAAAAGTACGTAAACCAGAAGGTTTTGATGGTAAACGTTTCATAATTGTTCACGCTGGTTCTTCTAAAGGATTTGTTTCTGAAGCAAGTTTTTTGTTTTGTTCTAAGTCTAAACCTATTGATTACCATGGAGATATAAACAACGACATTTTTACACAAGTAATTCCCAATTTAGAAGAACCATCGTTGATTGTAATGGATAATGCTCCATATCATAGTGTTCTTTTAGAAAAGCAACCTACCACTGCTTCAACGAAAGATGAAATTGTTACCTGGCTGACAAAAAATAACATCCAATTTGACCCAAAATTTACAAAACCTGAATTATTACAAGTTGCAAAAATGAATAAAAAAGAAAATGTGTATGTTATTGATGAGTTACTAAGAGAGCATGGTCATGAAGTGTTGAGACTACCTCCTTATCATTGCGAATTCAACGCTATTGAATTAATTTGGGCAAATTGCAAGTCATATTACAATAAGCATATTGGTAGGGACAGCTATTCTGATAGTGCTGTTATAAATATGTGGAAAGAGGCGCTTAATCAATGTAATGGAGACATTTGGGAAAACTGTGTAAGACGTACTCATAAAATTATTCAAAAGTGGTATGTCCGAGAGCAAAATATAAATCCTGGAGATAGCTTGGATTCTAAATGTGAAGGAAATATATAATTTTGACATTTTGTTTTTTTTTTCAATTTATTTTAATAATTTAGTCATTTAGTCAAATTTGTGAAAATAGGTTGTAACAAAGTGATTGATCCATTCTTTAGGCTAAAACAATGAAACCTTTTACACATAACTTTCCAGACTTTATTTTGGAAACTACAGAGAAGTTCGATACAAAAGTAAAAAAAAAATTGATAAAAACCAGCTAGTATAAAAAATAAATACTAAGTCTCTAGGTATGCGACATAAGGAAAGTCGTATTATTTTAGCCTAACAGATTGAGCACTAATTTGTAACACCCTTAAGTTTTCTACAAATTAATGTATTTTCGAAATTTTTCTTTTTCCATTGTTTTGTTTTGTAGAGTTTAATTAATTTTTTTGTGTTAGTAACTTAGTTCGAAAAGCATGCACAAGAGTTTTTTATCTTTTAAGGCATTTTCTTATGCTTAAGCTTATAAATTGAATGTCATATGTATACCATATAAATGTTTAATATTGTATTTTGGATGAAAACTTTTTTTTCATCCAGTAACTAGCTCCGGCTGTTGGATGCTTTGGTGTATAAATAAATGAATAAATATGAGAATTTAAGCTGTTTGATCTTGGGTCCATATCTCTCTACTACAGAATTTCAAATAGAGCATTTCTTCCAATAATCATAATAACGTTGAATATGTAGAAAACTCAAAATTACGTTCAAAACAATTCTATAATGAGTTTTTAACATCCAGTACAATAAATAAACAAAAACAATCAGTATAAATACGTTTAATGGGATATTAAACATTTTCTAATTATTTCATGAATCTAGAAAAGACTTACGTTTGATTTAAACGCTTTGATTTAATTCGTACAACTATGATGTGCAAAGATACAGCGAACCGAGTTTACCACAGGAGTTTACCTACCATAAGTAAATTATTCCAACCAATACTTTATATTAGTAAATTTCTGAGCATATTTAGGTAACAAAATATTTCTTGTTAACCGGTTAACCTTTAAAAATTATAGTTTTCCAACTGTTTACAGTTAAACAATACTTCAACCAATGTTTTGTTTAACGGCTTGCAGATATTATATATATATATATATATATATATATATATATATATATATATATATATATATATAAAGTGATAATTTCGACCAAAACATAACTTATAAATACGTTCGAATTATCGAGTAAAGTGGTCTGTAATGAAAATCTTTCTTTTTTCTAAGATACTCAATATTTCGCTATTTATTTAATAGCTTCCTCAGGAGTAAACTAAAACAATTTGAACATTACAAAAAATGGCGTACAAATACATTTTTAAAATGTATTTGTACGCCATTTTTTGTAAGGGTTTGCTGGTGTGTTCCTATAAGACGCCAAAACCCACCTTTCACCCTCCTCCTGTTGCTATATAATGTACTCCCATAATACAAAATATATTGCTGGGGACAATGCGACTTATGTCTTCATGGAGGTAGGTGTTCGTTGCAATACTGGCTGAAGCTTTAAATCATCTGTAACCCATTCATCACTATCAGTTAGGAATTTACCGGAGATTTTAATGGTTTGCTCTTACCAACAAAAGAATAACCTCTATAAAAAATACCAACTTTCAATCTCCAACGTTTATATATCTATATACATATATACATATATAGTTTTCTAAAAACATATATATGAGGAGACGAATATAAAATAATTAAAATTTCCCGTTAGAGGGTAAAAACGTTTAATAGTTGTTTACGATGAGAGCAGGAATATAAATAATCCAAATACATTTATATTTCATTTCATGTGATTCACACTTTAACATAACGAATAATCAAAATATATTGCCTTTCTACAACTCTATAGACAGCTGTCAATATATTTTAACTCTTAGAATATTTAAAAACTAATAGAAAAATATTATAAAATAATTTTTTAAATATTAACATGCACGCCTCAACATGCATTGACATCCATCTCAAGATAATCAGATGTAAATACATATCGTCGCTAGTATCTGAAGGAATCAACAATATTATTATTTACATGGTTAATCTATAATCCTAGAACTAACGTATGGTATACGTAGACTAACTTTTGTGTTGACGTGTAGTTAGTGTTATATTATAAGGAAATATCAGATAATCTAGACTAGTATTTCAAAACAACACCTTAACTTTTTCTTCGATTTTGTGAATAACCTGTTATTAAATCAATTGGTACAATATAGTCTAGTCTAGTAGTGTATACATAATCTCGTCAAAAAGTGCTGTGATAACTATAATGCGAAAAATCGCAATACGTTGTGTGAATTGTATGAAAACTAGATACCATGAAAGATGCATCCAATACAATTAGTATGGACACTATGTACCTACTAAAAAAATAAATACAGACAAACATGTTTAAGTAAATTTAATATAAATAAAAATGAACAAATGTCTTAAAGCATGTTTTGCCAGTATTTAAAATTCATATTTCAACTTTGGCTATTTTCATTAATTGAGTTGCATGAGTTTATTTCCTGGCTCTTGTGTTGTTGACTTTAATTTCAAATAGTACTTAAGTTATCATGACCAATAGCTTATCTTTATCCTGAACCACAAGTTCACCTACGGCAACAAGAGATGGCTGGTATCTGCAGATCAACCCCCAAATGTAGCTCTAGTTCCGAGTAGGATTCCTGAAAAGTTAATTCTTTAATAATTAAAAATAGGTCGTTGCTTTTCATACCTTTAAGTATCTAATATATAATTTAAACACACCCACTGCTTGGTGATGGGGTTATTTAGCAAGTACTTCAAAGTTCACTAAAGATGAACCGATAAAACCGAAAACGTTCGTCCTGAAAAATTTGAACAATTGTAATCCATTTGGATTTTTAATATAATATTTAATTCAATATCTACTAATTATCCTATTCTAAATGTGTCTATCTTCTAGAGATGTTGGCGACCACATTAACCCATCTGATTCTATTCACAGCAGCTCGAAATAGATCAGTTGACGTTAGACCAGTCCATTTCCTAAGATTGGCCAGCCAGGATATACGTCTAAGTCCAGGGCCTCTCTTACCCTCAATCTTGCCCTGTAGAATCAACTGTGGCAGTTGGTATTTATCATTACGCATGATGTGGCTGAAGTAAGCCAATTTTCTGTTTTTTATCATGTTAATAATTTCTTTGTATTTTCTTTCTGGAGAATAGTAATGTTATTTGTGTGGTGTATATATGAGACCCTCAACATACGTTGGTAGCACCACATTTCAAATGCCTCCAATCGTTTTATGACATCTTCTGTAAGGCTCCAGCTTTCTACTCCATAGAGGAGGACACTAAAGACGTAACATCTAAGAATAATTCTTATGCGTATATTAATACTTAAAGATAAGTTGCAGATAATCTTCCTAAGGCTGTTGAAAGAGCTTCTGGCTTTTTCAATACGAGTTTTTATTTCGTAGCTGTGATCCCAAGTATCCTCAATATTGCAGCCCAAATAGCATATTTTTTCCACTCTTTCTAACGGTATATCGTTAATTGTAATTTGGACGTTAATGCCGATGTTCTTACTAATGATCATTATTTTTGTCTTCTTGCAATTTAGTTTTAGGCCGTATTTGTTACATGCTTACAACGTTATCCATCATCCTTTGGAGCACCTGCGCACTATCTGCCATCAACAATGTATCGTCTGCATATCTAATGTTGTTTATAGGTTGGCCATTTACAGCAATCCCATCTTCTGATTCGTCCAAGGCCTCTCTAGAGACGTTTTCAGAGTATATGTTAAATAATGTCTGTGACAATATGCAACCATGTCTAACTCCTTTTTCTACTGTGAAGATCTCGGACAGTTCATTTTCTAATCGTACCTACCAATTATACTAAAAGTTTTTACTTCATTATAAGCTTTTTCAAGCTCATAATGCTTAGTGCTTTTAATGTCATCGAATTTAATGATTCCACTTAATCTATTCTTCGTCGCGATAATGATTGGACTAAAAATAAATTTAGCATTTTTTGCAAATAATGATGTTTTCTTGGACTTTTTCCCTCACTACGCTACTGTAAAAACTCCGAGACCAACTCATACACACTCTGCAACTCACGAACTACCAACAAATAAAAGGAAAATACAAATGACTGTCGGGCAAGAACTTCTCTCTAGCTGCCAACGAAACCGTTTGCGTTTTCCAACATCAAAGTGGTCACCATGACATTCTATTTATTTTTCCGCCGCGTGTGTGACGCTCACGTTTGCGGGATACGAAAGCTTGTTAGAAGACTTTTAAAATGCTACTGAAATTCGACGGTTATTTCTTTTAAAACGTTGTCTCGATAAATTATATAAGAAACGAGATCTTATTTAATTGCAAAACTTTTTTTCTTGTTATTAGGGTTCAATGGAAATCGACTGAATGTTGTATCATTTCGCCTTTCTGCTACGTCGTCATAAATTTCTTTGGTCAAATTCTTATTTTTCTTTGAATTGACCATAATAGGCTTGAGAAATATAAGCTTTGTTTATAACACTCAGATACTTATTATGTTTATTTTAGTTTGTATTTGTTTATAATAATTTAAACTACCTAAGTGGTACAAAAATCGATGCAAGAACTTTGAATATAAAGCAGAAGAATTTGTCATAATATTAAACTTCTCAAATAACTTCTAATTTTGGAAAAGTAATTTGAAAAAATAATAGGCATAATTCAAGAAAAATTAACACGCATAGATTTGATTTTCAAATAAAAAGTTATTTTTTTGCAAAATTTATTGATAAAACATGTTATTTATAACTATAATACATAAATATTTAGGTTTCGTATTACTTTATCACCTTTTCTACTAGTAATAAAAGAAAAGTAAATTTTTCCAAAATAAATATTTATATTAAATTGCTTAATAGACTACTCGGTTAAATAAACAACTCACAAATTAGTTGCAAAATAAGAAATTTTTATAACCAATGCCACAAGGTACCTTAAATAAAAAACATCAATTTTCGTTGGCTAGAACCGGAGATATTGCGACTTATATAAATTTGAATTTATGAATTCAGTTTTTGGAATATTAAAATTGCTTTACTTTATCTTTGGCGCATGGGCGGCTTATTTTTAAAGGAATCCTTTTTAAATTTTTTGTCTAATTTTAAACTTCTAATCTTTAAAATAAGTTTTTTTAGATTGCTTATTGTTTATCGACAAAGTCTCGGTGAATTTTTGGAAAAAGGGCTAAATAAGGTTTTAAACCATTCATGGGCGTGAGCAAATTAAAAAGTTTTAAACAATTTTCTTTGACTGGTTAACAATTATATAACTACTCCCAATGATTAATAGTATCAAAAAACATTTTGCCCCTTCCACTATTTTATTAGGATGGTGGGAATAATACTTACTAGTGCCCATAAGCAAAAAATGTAAATACAACAAATAGAACATTTTAAACTAACTTTATTTAGAACCCATAAAATACTCAATATGTATGCATAAACAAGTAAATACATCTCATTAACACGATATTTCTTAAAACAGGGTGTTATGCATAATGGAAGATTGCAGTAGGTGCAGATATACCGAGTCGTTTTCTCATTTTGCTTAGTAATGCACATCTTACATCGCCTGTAATTTTTCTCCTTGTTTGGCATATGACTACCAACTTCCGCTAATCTCACTTCATTTGGAACTAAAGATTTATTAGCTAAAAATTTATTTCTACGTTTCCGTGAAGTAAAGTCCGAAATTACTGTCTTGCTAAATTTACGCGAAATGATAGTTGGTCGAGTTTCTTCTCTCTACTTATCTTCATTAGTATGAACAAATTGATTATATCCATATCAACTAAATAGTAGAAAATCCTGAACCACCAGATGGCAGATCTTTGTCCAAAGGAATATCTTTCGTAATATTGGTCAAACAACTTTTCGACACCGTCCATTGCCTGATTATAAACGCATACAGCTTTAGGGTATGACACATTTTTGTTGTGGAGCCATTTTCATTTTTAAGAGTGACAAAATCTGTATCTAGTGGAGAGAAACAGTTGCTCAAGATTTTGACTGGTTTATTATTCATCCACTTTATTGCAGCTAGTTTTTGTTGTGTAAAAAACATAAATTCTCCACAGCAGATCTTCGTTTTACTTTTATAGATATCTGGTAATCCCTTTCTCTGTGATCTCATAGTACCAACAGCATATATCTTATCACTCAATAACTTTTTCATAAGAGGAAAGGATGTAAAGAAATTATCAAATGCTATCAAATATCCCTTGTTTTTTAGACAACTTGCAAGGTTTATAACAACCTGTTGACTTAGGTTTTTTGTTCCGTCAACGTCTGCCGACTTTCCAGTGTAAATATGGAATTTTTATATACTGGGTGTTTCAAAACGATATGTCATAAATTAAATCACGCATTCCGGGGACAAAAATAAATTGACTGAATTCAACTTACCTTTGTACAAAAGTGTACACAAAAAAAGTTACAGCCCTTTGAAGTTACAAAATAAACATTGTTTTTTTGCATTATCTCCTAAACTACTTGATATTTTATAATAAAAATGGATACGTTACATTCTTGTTCTGAAAGCATTTTTCATAAAAAAGAAACAACAAAATCTAAGCGCACAGAAAATTTTTAGGGAAGTTGTGCTGCCCTAAATCCCCCCAAACTTTTGAGTACGTTCAAATAAAATAAATTTTGTGGCATCATGAGTTTAACACATTATTTTTAAAATTTTTTTGCCTCATCACTTTTTTCAAAAAACAGTTTTTATTGAGTTACGGCCCTTTTCATCAACCTTTCAAAAATTACGTGCAACTAAATAAATGGCTTAAATGAATTAACAAGTACAAAAAATGTCTATAACCTCTATAAATATAATATTAGAATAAATGTTCAAAATGACCGCCATTTTCTTCAATACACATTCGGTATCGTTTTCATAAGAAAAACCGAATGCGCTGAAAAATCATATTTTTCTGAGAATTGCAGCTTTAATTATTCTAACCCTTAATTGTTGTTCGTCCTCTATTGTTACAGAATACACTTTTTTTAATAAACCCCCAAAAGCAAAAGTCTATAGGGTTAAGTCCTGGACTTCTGGGTGGCTAAGAAATAGGTGCGTCACGTCCCCTTCCTATCCATCGACCAGGATACTGCCTGAAAAGGTATTTTCAGACTTCATTACTGTAATGCGGTGGAGCGTCATCTTGTAGAAACCACATATTTTGCCTTATTGCAATATTCACTTCTTCCAAATACTCGTGTAAATCGTTTGCCAATAACTGAAAATAATTATCACCATTTAAATTGTTGGGAAGAAATACTGGGCCTATTAGATTGTTATCCATAATTCTTGCCCAAACATTAACTTTGAAAGTACTTTGGTAATGAGTCGTTTTTTTTTTGAAATGAAGATTTTCGAAGGTAGCCTCGTCGGTAAACAAAATATTTCTAATAAAATTAACATTTCGAGTGTTTTCCATTAATAACCAATCGCAAAATCCAATCCTTATAGAATAATCTTCAACCAATAAAGCTAGATTTATAGTTTTACGGACTGTAGACGTAGACGCACTGGAGACGTAACAAACGGACTGTAAATATTATTTCAATTTATAAATCGACGGAGTGGAATTTTTGCGCATGAGTAGAAACAGTTTCTAAAGTTGGTGACCATGATACTATAATATCCTTTTATTATTTATTGTTATTATTTTATAAATTCTTAACGTCCATTGTAACAAATAATCAACAAAATCAAAATTCGAATATGTTGATAAACAACTTTACAAAATGGTGGAAGGGCCAGACATTTCACCAGACAGTTTACTTTGATTGGCAGCACAAAATTCTTCCTTTTGATTGGCCAGACGCAAGTAACGCACTTTAAAAGATGAAAGTTGGCCAACTCTTCCGTTGTAGTGCGTTTCACATACGTTCCGTCATGCGTTTACGTTCATGTTTAGGAACATTGAGTTGAGCAGCTATTACCCTTGTACTTGCTCCAGGGACTTCTTCAATGATTTCTAAAATGTCTTCAGCAGTTGAATCCATTATAGGACGACCACTATTGCCAGCAACTTGCGGTTGGAATGTACCCGTTTCCCGTAAACGACGATCAATGGTCAGAAATAATCGTCTATCGGGTGTATTTCGATTAGGGTATTTTACTGCATAACGCCTTGCAGCTGCTGCACTATTTCCTTAACATTCACGTACGATAATCCCGATAGTTTATTAAAATCATAATTTAATTTGATCCAACTTACCCAAAGTTAAATGGATATATGCCATCTCCTGAAATGTATAGGCCATTGTAATATCAAAATTTTTAATATTAATCTTATTCACACAATAAATGATAGCTTCAAATTATTGATTATTATTGATGGAACTGTAATTATTGTATCCATAGAAACTAATTGTAATTGGCCAACTAGGAAAAAACTAGTTTTTCGAAAAAGTGATAAGAGGCAAAAACTTTTAAAAATAATGTGTCAAACTAATGATGCCACAAAATTCATTTGATTTGAATGTACTCAAAAGTTTGGGGGAGTTTAGGGCTGCACACACCCCTTAAAATTTTTCTGAGCGCTTAGATTTTATTGTTTCTTTTGTATGAAAAATGCTTTCAGAACAAGAAAGTAAAGTGTCCATTTTTATTACAAAATGTCAAGTAGTTTAGAAGATAATGCAAAAAACCTATTTTTATTTTGTAACTTCAAAGGGCTGTAATTTTTTTTTGTGTACACTTTTGTACTAAGGTAAGTTGGATTCAATCAATTTATTTTTGTTCCCGGAATGAATGATTTAATTTATGACATACCTTTTTGAAACACTCTGTATAGCCTGTAATTGAGACTGCCAAAGATTATACTTTATAGCCTCGTTTGACAGACTTCATGGGTATAAATTGTTTGAGTGATGATCTGCCCTTGAAGGCTATCATCGATTCATAAACAACTAAGTAGATGAGTGGTTATACGTAGATTGGATTGTACTGTTTAGTTTTTCCCATCGAGCAAAAAGACAAAAGAGGGAATCTAATCGTTATGAAAAGGAGACCAAAAAAGTGGCCTCTGATGGCGGACATATGCGGAAATGCGAATGCGCCAAATTTAAATTTTCCGACACTTATTAACAGTAGCTATAAAATAGTGTTTAGAATGTGTCTTAGACGAGAAAATTTTAATTAAATATTAACGATAACAGTCTAAAATGTGAAACAATTGTTAAAAAACTTCAATATAAATAAGATTTCATGTGACAGTTGGGACAAATAATAACATAACCCAACTAAATTTGATTTCTTAAACAAGGAAAGACTCTCTTTCCTTGTTTAATTTGGCCTCTCAAGATGGCACTTCCTGTCTAACAATATTTTTGCCCCCACTACCTTTACATTCCCTCTTTTGTCTTTTTGCTCGATGGTTTTTCCACAAGTGGTCTCACCTCATGTAATTGGTCATATCCATGTTTTCCTCGAGGCACTGCATTTTCATTGTTGTTTAGGTGTAAATTTTTAATTAGTTTATTATATCTGTTAAATTAAAATACTTGCGAAACTACTGATACGTCTCAATATGGATAAGTGGACCAGTAATTGGAAAGCTGAGGAAGTGTATGTGTTTCCATTATAATCATTACTCCAACTAGGGCCTTCATTTTCTCTTGATTTGTATCTTGCCAATTATTAGATGGACCCGGTTGATTTGTCTTATTAACCCTTCTAGGCCAATTCTGCTTTGCACATAGATTAGTCTGATAAATTATTAAATCAAGAATATCTAAATAAAAAAAAAATCAATTTTTTGTGTTCAATATTAAAACTTTATGCAAGAAAAAACATCAAGTGCAAGGTTGTAAAGGGAATATGTGTTTTGATTTCATTTCTCTTTATTATCTTCATATTTACTACCGATGGTTAAAAATGTAACGAAGATATAGGAAGAGAAAAATTACATGAATATTGAGCATGTGAAGATTCCAAACAAGCTGTATTCACACCAGAAGAATCTGAACAATTATCTTCTAAATTTTCAAGTTCTTCAAAAGCACCTTCATATGATTCTTCTTCAGAATATTCCTCATTGTCATGTAAAGAATATTAATAAGCTAATGCAGCCTCAGCATCTCTGGGGTTATCTAGATAAAACGTTTCTAAAATAAAATAATAAAGATGAACAACGAGGATGGGCGCTGGAAACCATATATTCCACTTACAAATATAGATTAAGCATATGTCAAATACGTTCAATTACCATTGTTTTTATATGAATGTCTGTATAAAAGTCAAAAGAATTCAAAAATTTAAGTGCTTAACAGTTAACATAATTTTCGTGTAAAGAATTATTATTTATTCTATAGGTATACTTATATCACTACTAGGTGGCAGCAGCCTCAAACGGTGGGAAAATCTGCCTATACTGGTACACTGCCTATAGACGTGATATTATATAGTGGGAATTATACTTCCCACTGTCTATGAGAGTGTTAAGGGTTGTAGGACATTATAATTTTTCTAAATCCGTGTAAAAGAGAACTTAGAGGTAAAAAGAAAAAGACAGTCAACATTTGATTTCACGTACAGTGCGTCTGTATATCCGCTTATATGTATTTCACCCTAAAAGGGATCATCAGAACGGCTATTCACAGTCGCTCTGAACGTGAAAATAAATCTTCTCTCTTTAAGGAAGCAACTCTAACATGGCTTCGTATAGACGCAAATAGCGACATCTGATATTAAAATCCGTAAACTAATTTTCTTTCTAATTTAGTTAAAGTTATTTTAATTATTTATAAGCTTAAAATCTCATTTTTTTGCAAACCTATTTTACAATATTTAACATAATTAATTTTTTAATCGAAAATAATTGATTTTGATAAAATAAGCCCTTTTCTTCAATTTGGTGCCGTAGACATCTAAAATATGTAGACTCAATAGTTTACGCATACTAACGTTATAAATAAATGCTTATTGAGATGAACAATTTTAATTTTGCAATAATTATTAAGTAAAACTTCTTGAAAATTATAAAACTGAATATTTGTGATACTGACCGCGAGATTAAAGGTTTTTTATGCATTTTTAGAAAATATGTTTATCATTTTCAATAAAATTTTTCTTCTGAAGCTATTTTTGCAATATTTAAGCAAAAATTTACAAAAATAACTTTACAAACCCCTTATTTTAAAGGATTCTATCCTTGTTATTCAGTAAAATTGTGTCAGTTTTTCATATAATTTACCGGTCTTCACTTTTAATATTAAAAATCAAATAGCGATCTTAGATTGTTTTTATATTGTTTATAAGTAAAAAATAACCTTTAATCATTCACACATCTTGTTTATTACATATTGTTATTATTAAATTTATTAAAGGCAGTTGTTAGTTTGTCCAGGCAGTTTGTTCCTATAATTGTCTATAAAGACAATTATAGGAATTTTTTCCTAAAAGATCAGACGTATTTAAAAAAATTGTTAAAAAAGAGTCTGCCAGGAGTGTTATTCTAAAAATAAAGTATAAAAATCTTTTAAATTATGTAAAATTAGAACTACAACTTTAATGCCTTAGTTATGTTGTAAACTTTGTTCTATAATATTATAATTCCAGAACTTATTTTGCAAAACCTTTTTGAATTTATATGTCCACGTCCGCGTTGTGCGGTTTTTCAGAGCTCTGGAAAACTTTTAATTATTTGGATTCTCACGGACTCGCTCGCCTTTTGTGACCGCTCGCTGAAACAAAACCTCATTAAAATTATTATAAAAAATAGGTAGAGAGATTACAAAATGAAAAGGTTTATGAAATAAATCGGTTTTGTCAAATTTTCATAAAAAGAGATATAGTGAAAAACCAGGCATACATCCATTTAAACTACGAATCATACAAAGCATTTTAAAATTATTTTATTTCCCAATATGGTCTTCTTCTTCTTTAAGTTCCATCTTCTATCGAAGGTTGGAAATCATCATGGCTATGTTGACTACCGCTCTAAAAAGTTCTCCACTACTGCATTCAAACCATTCCCTTAAGTGCTTAAGCCAAGATATTCTTCGTCTTCCCACATTTCGCTCGGATTTTGCCCTGCATAATACGTTGTAATAATGCGTATTTTTGTCCTCTCATCACATGTCCTAAGTACTCAAGTTTTTGTCTTTTGATAGTTAATATTATTTCCGCCTCATTTCCTATCCTTCTAGTTACTTCCACATTTGAAATTCTTTGAATCCATGATATTCGTAGGATTCTTCTGTAACACCAAAATTCAAAAGCGACCAACTTATTCGGATGGACTTGTTTTAGTATACACGCTTCCAAGCCATAAAGAGTAGAGAACACGTAACATTGAAGCATTCTCAGGTGTAGTTCTAACCTTATATCCCGACAACAAAGAAACTTTTTAAGTTTAATGAATGATGCACGTGCTATTTCAATGCGTGTCCTAGTTTCTTTAGTTTGGTCTACATCTGATGTTATCCATGTTCCTAAGTAGTTATAGTTATTAACACTCTCAATTGCAATATCTTCAATAGTCGATTGGATATTTGCATGTGCAGATTTAGTACATATGGTCTAAATCGTACATTATACAGACATGCATGTGTACTATAGAGAATCTGGTTCAAAAAGAGATACTTTGTTTTCCTTACATGACGCATCAACCATGCAGGGTTATTACTGTGTATGAATTGTGATACAGAATTCATCATCATCATTTAGCCTATATTTGTCCACTGCTGAACGTAGGCCTCCCGTAAAATTTTCCACCTATTTCTATCTTGAGCTTCTTGCATCCAGTTTGTGGTGATGCGCTTGATATCATCCGTCCATCTAGTCGGTGGTCGTCCTCTGCTTCGATATGCCTCTTGCCTTGGTCGCCATTCCAGAATCTTTCTGGTCCATCTATCATCCGTTAATCTGGCAATATGTCCGGCCCAAGCCCATTTAGCCATGGCTATTTTTTCAACTGCATCTGTGACTCCTGTACTTCTTCTTATTTCTAGGTTTGGTACTTTATCTCTGATGGTAATACCTAATATTGATCTTTCCATAGCGCGTTCTGTAACTTTTATTTTTTATTTTATTTTATCTATTGTTATTTTTGTCAGAGTCAGTGTTTCTGCACCATATGTAAGAACCGGTAAAACGCACTTGTTAAAAACCTTTCTTTTTAAATTAACTGGGATAATAAACTTGAAAATGTTATTTAATCTACCAAAGACAGCCCATGTGAGACCTATCCTTCTTTGTATTTCAGTTGTCTGATTATCTCGGCCTAAGCGAATCTCATGCCCTAGATATTTGTAAGCTATTACTTGGTCGATGCTATGGCTCTCAATCAGAATTTTACCGCTGACTACAAGGTTGGTCATAAATTTTGTCTTTAATTTTAAGACCAATTGTTTTTGACACATTATAGAGCGTTTTCAGCATTTTTGTAGCTTTATCAACTCTATCAGATATTAAAACGATGTCATCGGCAAATATTAGGTGGTTTAGAAGGCTACTTAGGGTTCTCTCACAGAATTAGAACTTAATAATAAAATACTTACCATAGCAATACATAATTAGAAATAGCCCTAAATCGATACAAAGTAAAATATTAGGTTAAGCATATATTTAATGTTGGTGGTATTTTATACATTTTGCGTTGCACATCATACTTGGGATACTGCAGTAAACAATGTTTGGCCGTTCAGACACTTTTACATACGTCAAACACAGGTTTATCAGCACGTTTTATTAGGTAGTCGTGTGTTAACTGAGTATGACCAAGCCGAAGGCGAGTGAAGGTTACTTGTTCTCTTCTTTTGGTTAATTTTAGGATTTTATGATGGGTAATATTAACTTCGTACAGCTTGGTTGGGAAATTCTTCCATGTATCCTGCTATATTGTATTAATCTTTTCTTAAAAATATGCATTCAGGTTGGCTGGTAGAGATTTCATATTCTCTTCTGCGTTTGGGTTAGTAAGTGAATTTTTTACTATTTTGTCGTTAACCTTGTTACCTTCGATTCCAGTACGTGACGGTACCCAGATAAAATTAACTTTAATATTTATATTTTCTGCATGCTTTAGTTCCTTTTTACGAAAAGGAGAAGTGGATGATCGCATTAGAGCTGGTTTAATGTCATTATTGAGCTGAGAGGATCTGTAATATTGACATTTTTTTAAAATTTTGTTAACTCTTAGAACTATTGCTTTTGAAGCACAATTTTTTTCTTTAAATATCGAATATTAAATATATAAAAATTTATTTGATACGGCAATGGGTGATACTGTTTACTTGCCGAATCGTCTAAAAACAAATATTAATTGTAATTGGCGTAATTGTCAAATTTGACCTCGCCTAATTGCGTTTTAATTTAAATAAGTTCCCACAAAAATTAAAAGACCCAGAGCTTTAAGGTTCAATTTCATATCCAAGGCATCGCAGAAGAGGGATCCGATTGGCCACGATTTGAAATCTGGTACGACAATAAACGATTTTAACATAAGAAAAAAAAAAGAGCAATGGAAGCGACTGAGTAGTAAGGTTCGTTTTCGTAAAGTTTTGAAAAACCGGCAAAGTTTCCCTTAATTCCATGAGTTTTAGTGAGAAGAAGATGAATTAAGCTTAAAATGTAGTATGGAAATTTTTGTAATGTAAGTTAATCACTGTTTGTTGGGAGCTGTGTCCGGTGGGAAGGGATTTGATAACAGCGTCCTGAGGGCTAAGTAGGCCGACATGGTTTTAAGGGGAAAATAAGCAGCCCAGTTAAAAGAATCACATATTGTTATCATCCAGGATAACCTGAATCCCAGTATTGGTATTTCATTTGATTTCTCCCAGGATTTTTCCAACCTCCATTTTGTGTCTTTTAAAGGTCAGATTTTAATTGTGGGACAATCTTTCTTGTTCAAATCTAAGGAAAGATAAACACTAAACCTTTCTGTCTAACCAGCAAGAGGATTTTTTTAAACGGAGTCTAATTTTAAATAGTTTAGATATCTACTTGTATAGTGTTGCCCAGGACATCTCTTTTAAGTAAGTATTTCTTAATTTCTTTTTCGTAGTTAGTTCTTCTAGTATCAAAAAAGAATCCTTATTCACGACCTGACTCTTTAACCAAAACACAAGTAGCTGTTCGCAAATCTTTCAATTTTTTTGCTTACCCTATCTCCAAGTCCAGTAATTGTTCAGTCCCCCTTCTAGCCCCCTATAAGCAAATTCTATTGTTACACTTTTAGTATGGCAAATAGTTCTACAGAGAACGTTGTTGTATATGAAGGTAATTTGTAAACTTCTCTGTAATCTGGTGAGTGGATTGTTGCCCCGTTTTCTTTTTTCGTTTTTGGAAGAATCGGTGCAAACTTTCAAACAGTAATTTAAAAAATTCTTGATTAATTTGACTTGATAGCGTTTCTAATTTGTTTAGGCGCAATAAGCTGATATCAGTAGAGGGAAGGCGAATTGTCCAAGGGGAGGGATTTAAATTGTGGAGATATCGTAGGTGTCTGAAAAATGGATAAAAAGTAGGTTTGTAGGCGGTAATGGAAAGGGTGATCAATTCATTTTAAATTTTGAGTGGTCAGCGAATATGTTGTGTATAACTGCATTATCAGAATTAGATGATACTGCAGCGGCATACGAAAGACTTAGATATTCTCTTCTAAACGCCAGTGAGATCCCTCTAGGCTTCCAGTATAGGAAATTCCTTAAGGAAATTCGAAGATCCGTATTTTTAATCACATCTATTGTTTTTAAGTAGGTTTTTTTGAAGGAGTTGTTAACGATTGAGCCGTAATCAAATTTGAAACATACTAGGGCTCTGTAGATATTTAGTAATGTAAAAGAGTCGGCACCTCATTTTTTGTTGTTTGCCAGTGATCGTAGCAAATTTATTTTGGTCTGACATGTCTCTTTTAAATATTCTAAATGTATCTTCCAAGTTAGTTTTTGTTCAAAGATTATACCAAGGAGTCTAACTTCGTCTACATATTTAAGTAGAAATTCTTTGGTTGTATTTGGTGTTTTTTCGTAAAACACACTGCTTTGGTTATGAGGCTATTGAAATAAACTCCTCTTGTGAATGACTATTCTTCAATATGATTTATGGCTTTCTCGACATGGTTATGGATGGCTGTTAGGTTCTTCGCTCTAAAACTATAACTAAATCATTTGCATATAGCCTAGCTTTTACAGATTAAGTAGTGTTTAGTTTAGTAGTGTTCATAGCTACAAGAAACAGAGTAGTACTAAGAGCTCTGTAATATACCATTTTCTTAATTTCTTATTGAGGAATATACGTCGTCTACTCTGATTTAAAACTGTCTATTTTTTAATAAGTTTAATATGTATCTGAGTATGTTACCTCTAATTTTCCATTCGCTAAGTGTTTTTAACATTAAATATTTCTAATACTGAATCAAAGGCTTACTATAATATTAAACTAATATACTAATGTCGAAAAATATTTCGATACAGTGTTGTTTAATTGCTAGATATTTCTCATATATTTGTCCATAGTAGAACAATGTTTTCGGAAGCTACTTTGTTCTGGTATAATTAATTTCTTTAATTCCAAATAATACATGAGTCTGTTATGTAATATTTTTGCTAGCATTTTGCCCATACTACAAGTAAGAGATATTGGCTTATATATTTGGGGATCTGATTTTGATTTACTTTGTTTAGGAATAGAATAATTATTGAATTTCTCTAGGATTTTGGAATAAATTTTTTTGAGAAGATTAGGTTGTAGATGCTGAGTAAGTATTGGCTTCATTTGCGGCAAAATACAAAAATTGTATACGAAAGCTGCTCTCTTTGTCTTTAAAACGCATTTTAATTTTTGTCAATAGGATACTCTGATCAAAAGATATCGAATTTCTACCGACGAGATGATACACATTTTATTTAAAATTTATTTCGCGCTCGCAACTGACATTCAAAATCGCTGGTCGCTTCAAGCGTTGTTTCTGAGAGAACGGTTCTGTCTAGACAAATTTGATATTCTCAACAAAATTCAGTTTGTTTATATGATTTTTAGAGGTTTAGTAGCATTTTCGTCTTTGACGACTAGAGTAAAACTGTTTGTGTTACTTTAAAACGCAAAAAACTTTCATACATTTTTTTTATTAAACAGTTATCAACGAAATATTTGTGGTAATTTTTTTATTTTTACGAGTGAATCCATACCAATATAAGTTAAAAAAATCCATATGACTCAATAACAAAATAAATAGAACATATATTTTGTTAACGATAACGGGGATAAACGAGCAAAAGCTATACAGCTATAAAAATACTAAATGCCTCATATAAAATACTGGCAAACCTCATCAACCAGAAAATGAAAGTCGACAGAGAAAAGATCCTGGTAGATTATCAAAATGGCTTTAGGCCAGAAAGGTCAACAAACGATGCTATAGTTACACTGAAATAAGTTATCCAGAAAGGAGAGAAATATAACAGAGTCGTTACACAAGACTTATTTATTAACTCAAAAAGATTGTTTAAACAGATTTGTTGTATAAGGTTTATAACAAATTATTAAAATAGTCAATTAGGTGAAATATTGATGTATAAATAAATTAACTTAATTTGAAATAGTGGTACAAATAAATTATATTTAGATATTGTTTTTTACTTCTTTAAAAATCTAGCAAATAAAAAGCTAGCAAAAATGTCTTAAGAGAAATGAGGTTATAACAAATACTGAGAGACTTAACTTAGTACTAATTGATGTAGATCACATATGATTCGACATCTACAACCACAATTTGAAATCAATAAATAAAACAAATTAAGATCAACAAACCATTCACTAAACAATATAATAATAAATTTTCCAACAAGAGAATTACCAACGACTTTTGGATCACAACAATCTTTTTTGATTTAACATCAAAGCTTATAAAATTGTTTAAGGACCAACGCTTTAAAAAATTGCTATAAAAAGACAATCTTTAACTTATACACTAAAACTATGGATCCTTGCACATAAAAAGCTTTTGTGTTTGTTATTTTGGTGACCATTACTGTTGCTGTGCCTGTTCGCTCAACTAGCTTTCTGTCAAAATATTCATTCAACAAACTTACTTTTAACCATCAATTCACAATTACTTTTAAGATCGTTTTTTGCCATCCTTTTCGTGAACTAATATGTTATTACATTTATCTCCGATACATCTAATCTGATTAAAATCTTTTGCTTTCTTTGCTGAATGTTTGGCTATTTTATATATCTTTGCTTCACCTTCTCTGGTATTAAGTTGACCGTGTAGATTTGTATAAGTTTTTGCTTTAGCTTTTACTACGAATAACTTTGGTTTCTTTTTGTTCATCTCATAATTTTGATTACATGAAACCTAAAGGACGTAAGGGATAGTGATGCGCAACATACAGCCCCTCTCATCCAAATGTCCACCTCATCTGCCCGTGTGATGATCTTGATTTTGATCATCCACTGCATGGTGCCAGATAACAAACGAGGCTCTAATGTCCGTCTGTGTAATTGCTGATATAGCCAATTCCCCACTTACTGAACAACGGCTTTGAGCGTATGAGTTGGTAAGTGATAGGACACTATTTTGACCCGAGGTTGAGACATCGGTCCCTAAGGTGGATAAATAAACAAATGGTTAACGGCATAAGAATGCAGAATGCTAAGGAAAACTTTCTTCTTTATGTGCCGTATTCAACCGAAGGTTGGCGACCATCAAACGATAGGTTTCTCTGTTTTGTGCCAAATGTATTATGTTCGTAGCTTCTGGGATTTGAAACCATTCTTTTAAGTTTCTCAGCCAAGATTTCTTCTTTTTGCCCAAACCTCTTCTACCTTCAATCTTGCCTTCCACGATAAGCTATAGCAGACTGTACTTATCATTACGGAACACATGGACCCGGTATGACACTTTCATCCTTTTAATAGTTGTTAACAATTCCACCTCTTTACCCATTCGTCTTAATACCTCTGTGTTGGTCACTTTGTCTGTCCAAGGTACCCTCAGTATGCGTGATACAGCCACATTTTTAGAGCCGCTAACTTCTTTATAGTTGCTGCTGTTAACGTCCACCCTTCAACTCCGTAAAGTAGCGTAGAGAGTACGTAGCATTTCGTGGCGAGTCATCGGAGGTTAACGCTTAGGTGACGGTTGCTTAAGAGCTTTCTCATTTTGATGAATTTGGATCTTGCTATTTTAATTTGGATCTTATTCTCTACGTCTGCGTTCCACTTATCATTTACTGTATATCCCAGATATTTAAATCGGTGTACTCTTTCAATACGTTCGGCTTCAATATTCAGGTCGATATGCTGAATGTTATTTTTACTGATCATCATAAATTTAGTTTTCTTTCTATTGATCTTCAGTCCAAATTGGTTACCAGTTGTATTTACTCTATTTAGCGTCATCTGTAAATCTTCGATGTTAAGGGGAACCACTGCATTAAAAAGATTCATAGAGTACCCTAAGGATAATTACCATAGAATTGATACCAACATACAAAAACTTCAACGTTTCCAATCGAAAGTTCTGCGCCGCATCTGCAATGCCCCTTGGTATATCACGAATCACAGATTACACCACGATTTACAGCTACCAACAGTTTGCGAAGCAATATCTGCTGTAAAGTCTGTATACAAGACCAGACTATCCTGCCATCCAAATCCGCTGGCCACGGATCTACTCCACATTTCACACGTAAGAAGATTAAAACGACCAGACCCTTTGGACCTCTAGTAAACCAGGTGTCATGGTGCGGTGAAATAACAAGTTTCTATTCTGGTGTTTTCTAAATCGTTTCTTAATTTGTTTTTTTTAGCCTTGTAAGACTCATATGTGTGTCAGTGATGTTTATCTGTATTAATCTTTGTTTGTTAAGTGAAAGTTTAAATTAATTGTTATATCATAGATTATATTTATATTATGTCTTACCTGGGTGCTCGCCACTGGGCAGCTTCCCAGTATGTTATTGTACATCAATTATACATATTGGTTATTGTTTGTAATGAGACAGATTGCAATAAATATTGGATGTTAAATAAAAAAAAGGTCTTTTAACAATTCGTATACTGTAATCTTAAGTGGTACATTTGACACAGTTAACCTTACAAAAATATGCATTTAAAAAAATATATTCTTTTCATGAAACAAAATACCGGTAGCGTTATTTTTATAAGATAAGGTAAGGGTAAAAATACATAGAATTTTAAAATGTAGAAAACTAAAATACAAAATCAACCCTTTCCATCTTTACCTCCGAAAATAATTAACTTACCTATACGATAATGGGACGTTTTCAATTTGAGTCTCATCATTTCCCTAAATATATTTGATGGTTTTACAATCATCATAAGGACGTTGTGAGACTCGAAGTAAAATTAATTTAAATTAATTAATCTCTTAAAACTAAACTAATAAAGAAAGATGAATTTAAAAGACTATTCATCAATGGCGATTAAAGTTAATTGCAAAATACGAGTTTGCTTAAAGCTATAAGACGATGTTAGGAATACCTTTATACCGATATTATATCAGCAGTTTACCCATGCAAATTGCCACTATAAGAAATGATAAGAATTGTGAAATGATTAAAACATAAAACATATATTTAATTAAGAAGATGAGTTGTTGCATTTTATCAGATATAGGATAAAACTGTATGATATAAATAATATCCCATAGTTCAAGTTGATGAATTTTGCTGTCTATATACGATTCCTTAATTATCCTGGCTGTCCATCAAAAACAGAGTAGATCAATCATACCTTAGATAGTTTGGTCATGTAACAACAAGAATAGAAGTATTGGAAAAACTGATTATAAAAGGGAAAATCAATGGAGCGTACGTACGTATAGCTTTTTTAAGCTTTAAGAAAGTATTTGGCGTAATAATTTTTGGTGAATGCACTCATTTTATACAAAAGTTTTTCGCCAATTATGAGATTCGGAACTGGATAGAATTTGAGTGTGGAAAATTTGAGGACCTTTTCTTAATTATTGTTATAAGCTGAAATATTAATATTCTGGATGTTGCCGAAAACTCTATTTTTTTGTAAACAACACATACACTCATAGCACTTTTAATAACAAAGTGGCAAAACTCAAATTCTTAAATTTTGAGTTTTAGTCATAAAACGATCCCTCTACATATCATACATATCTACGATCAACATTGTGCCCTCTATTAATTTAATACTAACGTACCTTAAAATTGTAGTAACACTCTTATGCCTAGATTTCTAAGTTGGTCAGTTTAATACCGAACTGTTTCATTTGGCGGTTTAATTATAAACTAAACCGTTTTAATGTTATTGAAAGGAATAGGGTTGTCGTTAGTTGAAACCTTTAGGATTATGTCAGTTTATTACTTAAGAGCGTAGGCGCAAAATTTCGGGCCAATGATTTTTAAATGCATTCTTTTTTTTCGAATCCTGAGAAAACTAATAAATATTTTTGAAAAATTTAAACGCAAAATGAAAGGATACATTATTAACGAGGGCGGAAAGTCCCTGAAAACTTCTATAATGTTTATTTTAATAAGTTACAGGGGTGAAAAAAAAGGAGAAAATTTAGTGTGATTTTTAATTTCAAATATGTCATTCAAAAAAACTTTTTATTTATTCTAAGGGACTTTAGGCCCTCGGTAATAATGTAGTCTTTCATTCTGCGTTTAAATTTTATAAAAATATTTGTTAGTTTTCTCAGGATTTAAAAAAAATGAATGACATGTTTGAAGTTGTGTCATTTTATTGTTTAAAATCCTTTATATGTGGTACATCTTTTGTGAGTTGTGTCCGTATATTATCAAGTATTGAGATAGTTTGTTTAAATTATTTCGATAGACATCTTTGTTGTAGAAGTCAGAATATTGCTGACATTTGATTAAAGATTAACCTGGCAACATCACATTAAAGAACTTAAAGGAGTTTGTGAAGAAGAAGTTAAAGAACTTAAAGTAAAAAGGTTAGATGTAATATAATTAATCTCACATTATCATTAGAGTGCGAAAGAAACTACGTTACTTAAAGTTTACAGATCACTTATCCGTTCAAAGCTCGACTATGGATGTTTTATCTATATGTCTGCAACTAGATTAACTATGTGTCTTAAATTTATTAAATACAGTACACAACACGACAATCCGCCTGTGTCTGGGAGCATTCTAGTCTGACAGAAAGGCTTTACTGTGAAGCTAATGGACTTCCTGTATGGCTTAGGCGAGAAAACATTCTTCTCTTTAATGCTGCTGCAATTTCTTCCAATTCCAATTTTTACAACTGTAATTAAAAGATATAAATTTGTCTGAAACCAAAACTCTACCATTCTCCAATAATCCCTATTTTACTAACACACTCTGACATCATGATATTTCTTTCAACAAATTTAACAAGGAAGATACCACTATTAATAGATTAAGATTTTTCTTTCTAGAACTTATAAACAAAAATACATTTAACATAGTTCTTTGCGCTGACGCACCAAAGATAAAGTGGTAGATATTCTGTAATCACTGTACAACATCCTATCGAACTTTATAAAATTTCTCCTTGGTGTAGTATCTCCGCTGGTTAACTCTAGCTATCTCACGTGCTTTAAAATATGCCCAACAATATCCAAATACACATAGCCATATGCACTCATTTACTTTCCTCTATACACTCCATTAATGCTATATCCATCAACCATCCTCTCGTCCAAGATATTTATGATACATATCAGCTTTTTATAAACTAAAATAAAAGTCACTTTAATATGGACACCATCCCAGTTCGGGATTTGTGGTAACGAAAAAGCCGCGTCATCCATGGACACCAATATCAATATACAAATCTGCAACGATGAAAAAGCTAGACTAAAAAGCTTGATCTATCCACCTGACAGATTCACTGAAATTAAGTTACTTCAGAGCATCATGAAATTAAACCCTCAGTGAACCTACTTACCTACTCTAGTTTATTTAGAAAAAATATGACAATCATACGGAGATTGCGTATAGATACCCGTCTAACACATGACTATCTGATGACATCATCTCAACAACCAAAATGTCAGCCCTGTAATACGACTCTCTGAATAAGACATATACTTATCGAATGTCATTTTTATACAAAAATACGCCAACAGCTAGGCATCAGTGCTATCTTCCAAGAGGTCCTAAACAGTACTAACCAAATCAACAGGGTTATTAAATTCCTCGAGAAAAGTCAAGTGTTAAAAAAAATATAAATATTTTGTAACGTTTTTATTTGCTTTCTTTATGTTAAATGATAACTATATTATTTTGTATTTTATATCATATTACCAAGTAATCCGTAAATTTTAACTCGTGTTTATGATCATAGGTGCCACATACACGTTAATTTAAATGAAAAAAACATTACCATCCTAAGAATAACTTAGTACTGAAATTATATTTAAACCACCGAAACTATTTAAAAATACTTTTTGTCAATACCAGTGATTAAATTTTTTTTAACGAACTAGGATTGCATGATTGTCACATTGTCACATAGCTGTCTTCTTCTTTGAGTACCGTGTCCAAGTTTTAGGCGTGGGTAGCTTCCATGATGATTTGCCGATATCGTTCTCGATCTTGCGCGGCATGTAATAATTTATCTGCTGATAGGCCAGTCCATTGACGAAGGTTTTGGAGCCATGAGTATTTCTTCCTACCAATTCCTCTTTTTCCATCGATCTCTCCGTTGAGCATCAACTGCATTATCCTGTATCTGCTTCCTCTCATAATATGCCCCAGATATTCGAGTTTTCTCTTTTTTACCATCTTTATTAAGTAGCCTTCACCATGACCTACTCTGTTTAAGACTTCTCTGTTTAAAATGTGTTGAACCCATGATATTCTGAGCATTCTACAATATAACCACATCTCGAAGGCTTCTAATTTGTTCATCATGTTAACCTTCATAATCCAGGTTTTACATCCATACAGTAATACAGGATACACCTAAAATTTTAGGAACTTAATTCTCAGCTGTAAGTTCAGCTGAGAATTGCTCAGAATAGACCTAAGTTTCATAAATGCTCCTCTTGCAATTTCTATACGAGTTTTAATTTTTTTATCCGGATTTAGTGTCTCGTTTATCCCACATCCTAGATATTTAAAATGGTTAACTTTTGTTATCGGTTCATTATTGACAATTAGTTGTATAGCGCCGAGGTCTTGTTTACTAATCACAAGTAACTTTGTCTTTGTTGTATTTATGCTTAATTCGTTATTAGAGCATTCTCTAGTGACTCGATCTATAAGGAATTGAAGATCTTCGATACTTTCAGCCATAAGCGCGGTGTCAGCTGTAATCCATAATAATTACTAAGACCTATACAGCTTTATTTAAATTCGAAGGGAGAATATTAATTATATCAACAATTAGAGCAAGTTGGAGATGTAGTATGACCATGATTTATGGAGTTGTTATTTTACCGAATTAAATTATCGCAACAAGATGGCTACTACGGACTTAAGAATAACGATCTCAAATCATAGCATTAGATAAACGAATCACAATTAAGTATTGGAGAGGCGAAATATTAAATACAAGTATACTCTAATAAATTTTTGTATAAACTATAGTACCAATATGGGATTGTCTCTTTTTAAATTTTTATAGGATTAGTAATATCTATTTTGTAATTATTGAACATATAACTTTAACAGTTAAGATCAAATCTTTAAAATAAAATATTTATTTGTGAAAGAAACCTAGAAACATTCATTATTCTCTTATACCTTGTATATTTGCTATTGCAATTTTAATTTAAATTATTATTTTGACTTAAATATCATTTAAAATTCCTTGGCTATAATGAATTGTACAGTTGTTCTAGTTTGTCGGGTAAGCATCTTTCTGTAGGCTTTATTTTTTTTTTGTTACATTATTGCATTCATCGTCAAACCAATGATTTTTACGGGCGAAAATTTCTGTTCCTATTTTTTCTTTCGCTGCTGCTTCAATGTTTTCCTTTATTCTGGTCCAGTAAAAGTCTTTATCTGCCTGGTCCTCCTCATTAACATTTTGATTCCTTAGCCTGTTGGTAATGTTTTCCAAGTACCGTGTTGCAATTGTCGTATCTCTCAGCTTTTGCACATTCCATTTCTTTGTATCCATGTATTTTCTTTACTGGTGTTGGAAATTCTAGCCCTTCATGTTGAGATCACTAGGCAATGATCTGAGTCTATGTTTGCGCCTCTATTACTTCCGCAGTTTATTACATATGTTCCATGTCTTGACTCTATTAAGATGTGATCAATCTGACTCGTTGTTCTTCCATCAGGAGAGGTCCAGGTTACCTTGTGTATGTTCTTGTGTTCAAAATAGGTGCTAGTGACTGTCATATTGAGTGCTGCTGGTCTCAATAGGCTTATCAGTCGTAATCCATTATGGCTACTTATGTTATGTAGGCTATGCTTTCCTATCGTGGGCATGAAAACTCTCTCGTCTTATGCTTGCATTTATGTCACCTAATACAATCTTAATGTCATTTCTAAGACATCTTCTGTAGGCTTGCTCTAGGTCTTCGAAGATCTGTTCTTTTATTTTCTCTGGTTTTCATCAGTTGGTGGCATGTGCATTAATCAAACTGTAATTAGAGAATTTTCTTTTTAAGCGCAAATAGCACATTATTTGACCATAGGCTTTAAAGTTAATAATAAGGTCTTTTGTTCTTCGGATTACAATAAAACCCACCCCATGTATGTGTTGGCTTTCAGTGCAGCTATAATATATGGACTGGGTTCTCTTGTCAAGAGTGCCAGTTCCCGTTCACCGCATTTTCTTCAGTGCTAAAACATCTACTTTGTACGTGTTCACTATGTCTAGTAAAGATGTGAGTGCTTTAATTCGGCACAGAGTTCGGGTATTCCATGTTCCTAATCTCAATTACATTTTTCGTTTGTAGAGTCGTCGTCGTGAGTTACGTCCAGCTAATAGTTCCCAAGGTTTAGTAACATTTGTTTTTTACAGTGTTTTACTGTGTTTTACAGGAAGAGGAAGTCAGCCTCTAGCCCAACCCCCAACCTGAAGGACCAGGGACTCTTCTGTTAAGGTTGCCATACCTTAGTCTTACCTTACCTTACCGTAGTCTGTTTTGGTTCGCGGTTGGTATTTTTATATCCCAACTACCCACAGGTCCTATAAACGGTTAGGGCGTTCCCCTATCCAACACCTGGGGACGCGTCCGATGGAAGACAGACTCCCCACGTATAAATTAAATATTACATCCTATATATTTCCATTCATGAAAAATATTGTTGGCGTCATCTATTTGACAGATCTCTATAAAAAAAGCCAAGGAATCTTTTCACTTTGTAGGCTGTGAATATTGAACGGTCGCTGTTTTCAAACTGCATTTTATAATATTTTAGGAATATACATAATATATAATCCCATTTAAACAGTACTTTAATATATTTTGTACTATATAATTAAATAAAAACAAAGTAAAATATTTTTTATCTAAGAATTTATCGTCCTATATTGATTATTAAAATGCCCTAGGTCACTTGCAAAGCAATTTAAAGATATTACTAATTGACGCTCAACAAAATAATAAAATACTGAGAAAAATAAAACAACCTATTTTATTCCTAAGCTTTACTTATTTTATAGGTTTCCATTTTCCTCTTCGTTCAGCGAATAAGATACATAAACTTATTTTTGCAAGCTACATATATAATAAGAAATAGAAAACTCACTACAAGCTTTCAGCTTTCTCATATTTTAAAGCTAGTAGCAATTTGCAGAAATACTAAGAAAACCAAAACCAATATTTTATAAACTTTATTTGTATATGTTAAAATAGATAAATAGATTGAATTTATATATATATATATATATATATATATATATATATATATATATATATATATATATATATATATATATATATATATATATATATATATATATATATTGTTATGATGTGTTGTTTGTTTGAATGATGAGCAATGAATATTTTTAATAATATAATATATAGGGTTTTTATCGCGGTTCTCAAAGAATTAGCTTGTAAGTACTTTTTTAAATTATCTTTATTATAACTATTATGAAACACACATATATATCTAACATAGTCAATGTAAATTTAAAATAAACTATCTTTAAACTGATATTCTTATAAAACTAATTAAATTCTATAGACAATCTAAAATTTAAACAAACTATCTTCAAAATTGAAATTGTTATGACACTAACTAAATTATATTAACAAAATTTTGTACCTTTCTTTCACTGAATGCCTAAATGAACTGTTTTCCACTAAGTATATAGATTCTAATCACCACTGAATGTCTTCGCCCTTTAGTTATCCTTGTTTTTTGTGAAATTACTTTTTTCAATTATCAGCTTCTACCAATTTAAGATATAGTTTTCTTCACCAGCATTTATACACCACCAACCAAACCAGCAAACAGCATTTATATTTATTCTTCTTTTCAATATACCAATATCCAATTATTATAAGTTGATTTATACTAATCTCCAACCATAATATAATTTAATTTCTTCCAATATACCTTTTTTTATCTTCAATAATTATTTGTGTATAATTATAAATGTGCATTAAATTATATGCATAATTTTTAATCTTCATTTAACTCACTATATTAAACTATTGGACTATTTGTACTTGATTCTAACTAACTTTCATAATAAACTGCTTGACTTCTGACTAAAAAACTTAAAAACTGCCCTCTTGATTCCAAATCACGGGTATTTATATGTTTTTGGATTTCTAGAACCATCTCGTAAGATATCATGTTCCAATTTGTTCTATTTAATACTTGTCTGAATTTTCTGGAACAAACCATTTCGCAAACATGGCCATCTCCGGAGATCCAGAGAATTCCATTCTTTTCTATTAATAATTTTGTTTACATTTAGGCTTTTCAGATCAGAATATATAATTAAATTAGTAACTTACACTCTAATTTAATAAAATACACATTTCAAACAATATATTATTATAATAACCCCACTTATATTCGTATTATGATTCTTAATTTGACACTTGGAGTATGTATAGTTGGTTGCCTAGGCACATGGCTCACTTAAATCTATTTACAACATTAAAATTACTAAATACAACTTTTTACAATTATTATATGCTAATTTATTAAAAATGCCCTCACATAAATATATTTTTATTAAATTCTCTAGTATATAACTTATTTAAAACAACCAAATATCTAATATTATGTAGTATATAACTTATAAATTATTTTCTATAAACCCTAATCGTATCAATACCCCAAAATAATATTTAAAATAAATAATTTACTTATTATTTTTTTAAATATTAATTTTCTCATACTTTTCTCATAATTTAATAAATCAATTTTTTTTATTTAAAATGTGTTAAATACATCCCTGTTCGCTGTCTATGTCAAAACAGAGAACAACGGAGCACAGTTCGGCTATTCTATGGTCAAACTGTCATGTCAAATGGAGCAATGGATGCGATATCAGAGAATAAAATATAACCTTAATTAAAAATATAATAGATATGGTGTTCTGTTTATTTATAGACAAAATCTAGGAATTATTTCCATTCAAAATAACTTCATCAATATAAATTGGTAAGTTTTTCCACTTTATTATATTAGAAAGACATTTTTATAGCAATTATAGTATCTAACCCCAAATTATGATTTTTAGGGTACCAAACAATTTCCATATGTACAAAATTCAACAAGTATGATGTCAAATTTATTCACAACAAAGAAATCTACCATCTATCTATGAAATGGATCTATCAGTAAGTTATTAGTGTTATTATATTTGTGTTAAAGGTATAGAAATCATTATTCAATCTCTTCATGATATTGAAAAATGTCGTTGATATGAAATATGCCTCTTAGTCTGTTCTCTGCATCTATTAACACATAACTATTTAGTCCATTCTGATTTTCAATTGTATATGGACCTTCAAACATTGGTTGTAATTTCTTACAACGGTTTTCTTTAACATTACTTTTTCTAAGTGAACGAATTAACACTAGGTCTCCTTTTTGAAATGTGATTGGTTTTTTTATATTTCGATTTTGTCTTCTGATATATTTTTCAGCTTTCCTCCTAATTCGGTTATTCACTTTCTGCATTACTTGTTCTAACATATCCTGATTATATTCACTAATCCACTTTCTGTTTCCTATATGGCCAAACATTAAATATTCTGGTACTTCCTCTGTATTCAAATTATGTGTATTATTTAAAAAATACTCTACTTGTGGTATATGTTGCTGCCAAGTTTCGTGTTGATTTTGGCACAGTATCCTTAAATATTTTATAACTTCTTTAATATATCTTTCTGCAGGATTTGCCTGAGGATGTCTGATACTTGTAAAATGAATGTTGATTCCCTTTTTCTCACAAAATGTCCGAAATTTTTGGTTGTTAAAATATGTAGCATTATCTATTATGCAATTTCTAAATGGTCCTATTTCTTCGAAAAATTGATTAATATATAATTTTAATGTTTTAACATTTGTTCTAGAGCAGGGATATAGTTTAATAAATTTTGTATATAAATCAACTATCACTAGTATATGCTTTTTTTCTGTTGGACTGAGAACTAAATTTGAAATAAAATCCATGGAAACTGTATTTAGTTTTTCATATACAACATTAGATTTATATGTGTTCTGGTTTTTGAAATTCTTTTCTTTGTTTAGTTGACATATTGGGCATTGGGTAGTAATTTCTTTTGCTATACTTATGTCATTCTTTGCAAAATAATTGTCCCTAAATAGCATCCATAGCTTTCTTGAACCAATATGCATATAATTGTTATGTAAATTTTTCAATATTTTCTTTGCTAAAGTTCTAGTTATTACATATACTTCTATGCCATTTATTATTTTATAATATACCCCATCTTTCCTAAGGACTTTTTGTTTTTCACTCAAATTGATCTGATCTCTTATAATTTCTTCTTTAGAATATAATCCAGTACTTTCTACTAATTGATTTAATCCAATTTTTATTGTTCGCTGCCCTTTTTGTGATGTATTTTCTAACCTTGATAAAGCATCTGCCACTATATTGGATTTTCCAGAAATGTATTTGATTTCAAATGAGTATTCACTCAATATTAGACTCCACCGATGTATTCTACTGTTTCCATATTTGTTATTTAATATAGATGTTAAAGCTTGGTGATCTGTTTCTATAGTAAATTCATTACCCAACAAATAAAATCTTAATTTTGTGACACAGTGTATTATACTTGCTAGTTCTAATTCTGAAACTGAGTAACCCTTTTCATGTGGCTTTGTAATTCTTGAAATGAATTGTATTGGGTATTCGACCCCATCATATATTTGTAATAATACCCCTGATAATCTCTCTATTGATGCATCTGTTCTTAGTATGAATGGCTGTGTATAGTCAGGATAGTATATTTTCAAATTTGACAGAAAAATGTTTTTAATTTCTTGGAATGCTAGTTCTCTTCTCTGATCCCATCTCCATTTTACACCTTTTCTCAGTAGTTCAAGTAATGGAATTTCTTTTATACTTAGATCTGGTATCATCCTTTTATAATAATTAATTATTCCAATAAATCCTCTTAAAGTTCTTAAATTGTGTGGTGTTTTATATTTCTGAATGACTTGTGTCCGTTCTGGATCCATTTCGATTTCCTTAGTGTTAAGTTTATAACCTAGATATATGACTTCTTTTTGAAAAAATGTACATTTTTCTTGATTTATTTTTAGTCCAACTTTGTCTAATCTATTTATTATAATTTTTAGGTGTTTCTCATGATCTTCATCCGTTTTAGAAAAATTTAATATATCATCAATGTAGTGAATTACAAAATGTTCATATTGATCCAAAATATCATGAAGACATCTACATAGAGCACTGCAAGATGATTGAAATCCAAATGGTACTACTTTGAATTGATATACTACTCCATCTATCTGAAATCCTGTATACTGTCTACTTTTTCTTTCTAGAGGTATTAACCAGAAACTATGCTGTAAATCGATTTTAGTGAAAAATGACATTCCTGTAATTCTTCCTAATATTCCATCTATACTCATTGGTGCTTCAAATTGCTTTTCAGTAATCTTGTTAATATTCCTTGCATCCAAACATAACCTGATTTCACCTGATCTTTTTCGTACTACTACTATGGGGTTAATAAAGCGTGTGTCTGCCTTCTCAATGATCCCATCTTCTAACATATTATTAATTGTTTTGTTTACTTCTTCTCTGTATTTATATGGTATTGGGTATGATTTTGTTTTAAAATCTTTTTCTTCTTTAACTTTTATACTATGGATATAATTCTGTGCAATTCTATTTTCTTTATTGACAAGTCCCTTGTGTTGCTGCAATATGGAAATGACTATTGATTTATATTCTTCAGGGCAATTTAAAACTTTTATCATATCTTCTTCTTTACAAATAAAATTATTCTTCATTATGTACTCATTATTCCTTGCTTCCAATTTTCCGCACTCCGCCTCGTAGGCATCCATCTGCTTAAAATTTCCATTCCTTAAATATTCACTACAATAATTATTTTTTACATTCTTTTGGGACATTTCCCTATCATCAAAATACATTTCTTCTTCATAAACATCATTATTTTCTTTTAATAATATCCTATCAACTCTTATTCCTTCTTCTACCTCATCTTTCTGCATAAATTTAATTATTTGCCCTTCCAAAGTTACTATTTTTTCTTCAAAATCTATCTTTACTTTCTTCTTTTCCAATTCATCATTTCCCATTAATATATCAACACATAAATCCTTGACAATAAATCCTTGCATATTAATTTCTTTATTAAGAATATTAATTTTAAAATTGGCTAGTTTATCAATTTCACCCAACTTCTTATTATTTGCACCAACAATTTTAATTTTTGGAATCTTTATTATATCTGATAATTTTAATGTATTAAAAATAAAATTCTCCGAGACTAAAGTACTTTCTGAACCAGTATCTATCATAATTTTAATCATTTTATTTTTGGCCAAAGCATTTATGTAAATTAAATTAATAGATTCAATAATTTTCTCTTCATCTAAAGAAATAAATTCAGAAGGTTTTTCATAATAGCAATGGCCTAACTTGTAATTCAGAAAGTTTACTGCACAAAAATTTGATTATTAGAATTGTCAGATTGTATCTGACCACTTGGATCTGATGTACTATGTCTTTCCCTACTATGACTTCTACTCACATTTTCTTGCCTTGTACGATTTCGTTCCCTGTCTTCGCAGCTCCTATTCCTTCGAACACCATTTACCTGTCTGTTATAGTTAGGTCGCTCTGTATTTCTTCTATTATTAAAATCTTGTCTATTATTATTAGTACTGTTATTAAAATGTTGTCTATTATAATTAGTATTATTATTAAAATTCTGTCTATTTGGATTACTGTTATTATTATTAAAATTTTGTAAATTATTACCATACCTAGTATTAATGTTATATGATTGTCTATATTGTTGAATATCATTTTTATTATATTGAAAGTTATTATTGTTTTTTCTGTTGTTATTATTACTTGTCATATTGCCTCTTTGTATTCTTTGAATAAAATTAATAAAACTATCTATTGTTTGAATATTTTGTACAGTTACTGTTTGGACAACATCAGCATCAAAATGTCTAGATACATTTAAGACTGTTTCATCCTCTCTAAGTGGTGGTTCTAAATATTTTGCAACTGTTATCAATTTCAATGCATAATCTACCATATTTGATTTTAAATTTTGATTATACTTTCCAAAATATAGAATTTCTCTAAACTTTGCTTGCTCTAATTCACCCCAATAATAATTTAAAAATTTATTTTCAAATGTTTGAAAATTATCTAAATCATTCTCAATACTAGCAAACCAAGTTGCTGCATTGTCATTTAATGTCATTCTAATATAATCTTTAATATCATTAATATTATTCACAAATCTTAATTTATGTTTTAAACTATTTATGTATACTCTAGGATGCAAATTTTTTATATTACCAGAGAATTTAATCCCAGTCTCATTTGTTAAATTTAAATAAGGTCTCCCTATGTCTCTCATTTGTGAAATATCATCTATTCTCTGTTCCACATTTCTTATTTGATTACTATTTATTTGGATATTTTGTTGTATATCGTCTAATTTTTCTTCTGTGTTTCTCCTGTCTTCGTTAATTTTTACTTCTAAGTTACATTTCTGTAACTCTATTTTCTGTTCTATATCTATCTTATTATCTTGAATAATCCTCTTTACTTCTGTCCTCTCATTGTCTATCCTTTTCTTGTAGTCATTCCGTATACTTTTTATTTCATTTGCAACTTTTTTCTCTGCAGCTTCAAGTTTTTTATCCATTTGTTTTTCCATTTGTTTTACAATTTTATTATTATTATCTTCTATTTTCTTTTCTAATTTTCTATAATTCTCTTCCAATTTTTGTTCCATTTTTTTCATGTCTTCTTTGACTTCTTTTGAATTCTCTTCCAATTTTTTTATGTCTTCTTTGATTTCTTTTGAATTCTCTTCTATTGTCTTGTTCATCTGCATCATTAATGACATCAAAGCTGCCATATTGACATTTTCCTCTCTTTCTGGATTCATTTCTGCAGTATCTTGTGGAACTTGAACTAAACTCTCCTCTTGTATAGGTTGTGTTTCTACTTCCACATCTTCTTCATTCTTTTTGCTTCTTGTACCTTTTTTTCCTTGAGACATTTTGAGACTTTACTTGTTCAAATATAATTAAAATTAAAATCTATACTTTTTCTTTCTACTGATAATTAATTTAATTATATGAGAGCACTTATCTTCCCAAACTAATTCTTTTAAATAGAGAGCCACCGCGTTGGGTGCCAAATTGTTATGATGTGTTGTTTGTTTGAATGATGAGCAATGAGTATTTTTAATAATATAATATATAGGGTTTTTATCGCGGTTCTCAAAGAATTAGCTTGTAAGTACTTTTTTAAATTATCTTTATTATAACTATTATGAAACACACATATATATCTAACATAGTCAATGTAAATTTAAAATAAACTATCTTTAAACTGATATTCTTATAAAACTAATTAAATTCTATAGACAATCTAAAATTTAAACAAACTATCTTCAAAATTGAAATTGTTATGACACTAACTAAATTATATTAACAAAATTTTGTACCTTTCTTTCACTGAATGCCTAAATGAACTGTTTTCCACTAAGTATATAGATTCTAATCACCACTGAATGTCTTCGTCCTTTAGTTATCCTTGTTTTTTGTGAAATTACTTTTTTCAATTATCAGCTTCTACCAATTTAAGATATAGTTTTCTTCACCAGCATTTATACACCACCAACCAAACCAGCAAACAGCATTTATATTTATTCTTCTTTTCAATATACCAATATCCAATTATTATAAGTTGATTTATACTAATCTCCAACCATAATATAATTTAATTTCTTCCAATATACCTTTTTTTATCTTCAATAATTATTTGTGTATAATTATATATATATATATATATATATATATATATATATATATATATATATATATATATATATATATATATATATATGTTTGTTTTGAGGTTTCCGCGGGAGCTATATGTGCTGTCACTATTTTTCCGGGTTTGACTCCGCGTTGTAAAATGCTGGTTTTCTTGAAAACCATTGTTTTGGCGACGTTTCGGCAAGGTCTCACTTGCCATTCTCAAGCCTGGTGGATCTACTTCTCGTCGTTACTCGACAGTACTAATCGAGTATTGAAGTGAATACTTCTTATTGCTAGGTATGATGTTTTTGCACGGATCCGAAATTATATTTAGCGTGACTCGAAAAATCGAAACGAGAGCAGTAACCTTGCAGTATACCGCAAAATAATAATATACTTACATATTATACACTTGACGTTATTTTAATTTTTTTATAACTTTTTTTTTTTATTTTTATTTTTTTATAACTTTTTTATAAGAAGTCGAGAACGACTAGATCGATTTGGCTAAATTTGATTTAAAAATATTTGTATAAAATAAAATAAACTAAAATAAAATAAATAAAATGAAATAAAGTTAAACACAATTAGATAAAATTAAATAACATTAAATTAATTTAAATAAAATGACATTAAATGAAATAAAATTAAATAAAATAAATAAAATTAAATAAAATTTAAAAAAATTTAATGAAATTAAATAAAATTAAATATAAATAAATAAAATTAAATAAAAGTAAATAAAATTTAAAAAATTATATAAAATTAGAACGAATGAGATTAAATTAAATGAAATCAAATAAAATTAAATAAAATCCAATCGTATCGAATCGAATAAAATAAAATGAAATAAATTAAAAACCATCGCTTTATGCGATGACCATAAGAAAGCTAAGCTTTAACTCCTTGGCCACTTCCAGAGAACCACATCCCGTTTTTTGTTTTTTTAAATATATAGTGATAAGCAAAATGAAGTATTTAAACATAATAGATAAATAATAATGAAATTATAAATATTAAATAAATTCTATATTATATCGTAACAAATTCTAAAAATTACAAAAATTATTAAACAACATTTTCAAAGTAAAAAATTAAGATTCTTTTAATTTTTGCTTTTGCCTTTGCCCTGGTGTATTAAACCAGTGTAATCTTAGTTGATTGAGTTCCCAGATCCAGAGTTTTTCTCTGATGTGGCTTTTGGATAGTCCACAGAAGGGGTCTGGACCTTGGTAGGGAGTATTAGCTCCTTCTTTTGCGAGACTGTCAGACTCATCATTTCCTGCAATTCCCTTGTGACCTAGCACCCACATCAAGGTTACTTTGTTACATTCCGCCCGCTTTTTGAGGGATCGTTTACAGTCCCAAACCAATTTGGACTTACAAGTAAATAACTTTAGAGATTTCAAGGCGGCTTGGATGTCTTACAAAAAAAAAAAAATACTTTTGACCTACGAGTGTCCCATTTGAGACATTTTTGGGCACTAATGTCTATAGCATGTATTTCTGCCTCAAAGATAGTTGGGGAGTTTTCCAAGAGATTTGGATAGCATGAAATTGGGCCAGTAACTTACACTCCTACCCTTTCATCTTAGATCCATCCGCATGTTATACGAGTGAACCTTCTTCCAGTTTTGGTTCAACTTCTTTACCCATTTGGTGGTTTTTTATGACAAATTCAATGGGTATTTCGAAATTGAATTTAACTGGTATGGCATCTGTCGGCCTGTTCTTGGAATCCAATGGAATTTTTTCCAAGATTTTAAGGTAGCCAACTAGATTTCCAGGTTTTATTATTTGTGTCTGTCCAATTTTTAAGATAGTAGTTACTGCCTTCCTCATTATGAAGAAACGCAAAAGAGGAGAGTTCAGCATCACCTCTAGAATTGCAGTGGGGCATGTTGACATTGTCCTTGTGATTTGCAGACTAGCTAGCCGCTGCACTTTTTGCTGCTTGGCGTTAGTTAGTGTTTGTTATGTCTTTGGCCACAAAAACGAGTGATGATTATGCGACCATGGGCCTAATATCTAATCGTTTTTTATTTGACAAGAGGGTTGTTTTCAGGATTAGGCCCAGGTCTTTCTTTTTAAATGCCTTGCGCCAGGTTCAACTTGCCACCAAAGCTCTGGATTTTTTCAATATGAGGTGAGTCTCCACGTAAGTTTTTAATCTATGGTTACCCCCAGATATTTTACTTGTTTGAAATAGTCTATATTGATGCCATCCATAATTGGAGCCTGTAAATTATATTTACGTCACCTTGTGAAATGTATCAAAGTCATTTTGCTAGGTTTGAAATTAATAAAATAATTGTGGATAATTTCGAGTTGTGGACATAGGGACGAATGAAGCAGTTTTACAGAGTCTAAACAAAGAAATAGAGTTTCTGAATACCATACAAAGGAAAAAATTGGAGTACTTTACCGAGGTGATGAAAAATCCTGAATATAAATTACAACATGTTATCCAAATTTAGGGAAAAATAGAAGAGAACCATAATCCTGGACGACGAAGACTGTCCCGGCTCAAGAACCTCCGCCAGTCGTATGAAGTCCACACCACGACACTATTTATCATCATCGTTAATACAAATAGTTTTCTGTAAGTTCTTTTTGTTTATAAATATATAATCTATATTTATGTTAACATATACTATTGATGAATATTCGAGAGATAATATGTACATATTCTGAATTAACATATCTTAATATTAAAATAATCAATCAGATATTAAACAAATAGCAAATGTATATAGTTTTTTACACATATGCATCAAAAGATCCTTATGGCACAGGTACGGCTTTGATTGCCCCACTGCAAGTTCAACGCACATTTAAATTGAGTAAGAAAATATCCATTTTTACAGCAAAAGCTTTGGCCATTATAAAAGCTATAGAATTTATAATAGAGAATAATACTACATACTCCATAATATTTAATGATTTCCTTTCAGTTTTAAATGTAATTGATTCTACAATCACATTTACAAATCAACTTCACATATAACCATCTTTACATAGCCAAAATAAAAACGTTGCTCTCGTAAACTCAAGAAACTAAAAAACTGATTTTTGTTTGGGTAAAAGCACACTCAGGCATCACATATAATGAACAAGTTGACAAAGTAGCTAAAGATAGCATACAGTTGGGAGAAAAAGTTACACCCTTATTAACATTGAATGAGAGAATAAATATAGCCAAGGATAATTTAGATTAAAAATGGTCTAAAGAATACAGATATTTCTGTTTGATAAAATGCATATTGCTAGAACCCGACATTTAAAAAGCTACTGGTCTGCAAATTAAAACTATCCGAGAAGTTTTATCACAACCATATCTCAAATGAAGTTCGGACATGCTTGCCATCTGGCACATTTATACAAAATAAATATAATTGACAACAATCTTTGTGATATTTGCAAAGAAACGGTAGATTTGGATTATATATTTTTTAATTGTAGTAAGTATACACATTAGTCAGACATCCTTAGAACAAATCTAAGGAGTTTAAACTTTTACGGTGCTTACAATGTTATGAATCGTTTGGCACTAAATGATAAACGTGTTTTAGATTTTATTTTATTTTTCATATTTCAATCTAAAATTAAATTATAGAATAACTATGTAGTTTAGGCTTGTAACATTAAATGTCTTTCCTTTTGTTTATATACCTCTCTTGCCGTGGTCTACCTAGTATTTGTTAAAAAAAATGGTCAGAACGTCCCTTGGGCGAGCAAAGTGTGACCCTTGTCCTAATACCAAGGTGTTTATTGCGATTAATCTTCCCAAATGAAAATAAATTTTTGATGAAAAAAATCTTTGTTTTAATCATAAAAAATTGGTCTGTTAGACTGAGATAACCTAAAAACAAAAAGCTGGTAAAAAACTTAATACTAACTTCGTTTCTAATTGCAAAGACTAATCCTTAAGCCAAAAAAGACTATATGTAAAAATTCCACATATTTGTAACAGAAAATTGTTATAAAAACATAAAATAAAATCGTTAAAAAATATCCGTTCTCTGGAATATAGGTTTTATATGAAAATATTAGGTTCTCAAAGTGACGTTTGAATGTGAAGTTTGTGTTAGGTTGGCAATCTTATTGGGTATTATTGTGTTGGTGACAGTTTTATTCACTCAATAATTTCTGGGCTTAGCTACTAAAACAAATTTTATACAAAACTCGACATTATTCATGAAAGTTCAGGCTACTGTTTACTTGATCGACTACGAATTTGATTTCGGAGTGAAATTGTAGATCCAAATTTCATTTTCTGTCAAATACCGATGCAAAAATTCCTGTTTATTGCACTAAAACAGTTGCAAACACCGATTTTAATTGTCGACTCATAAATATTTTTACGAATTGTGAGCAAATGCGGCACTCGATTTGAATACAGTTTTTCAGTGGCAAATATTCATACAAAATAATAAATACTTTCCGTATGATATTTTTAACTCTTTTATTATATCAAGCAACTTTAATTTACGGTCGGCTTAAATCATTTTTTTAGTTTTTATGCCCAACTGCAGAATTTGGGCAACCAGAGCGTCCAGCATCGATTAAGTTTGTACGATCGCATTTAAGGTCATCATACTACTTCTTTGTTAACCAATGTTTCAACAGGAAGAGACTAACACAAAATTGATATACTTTAACAATAAATTTTTATAATAAAATAAAAGTTGTTGTTTACATAAAATATAAAAACTAATTTCCTAAATTTACTTTTACCTGTCATATCGAAATTATATGAAAATGTACTCAATCAGACTAAAACTGATTATAGAGGAACAAAATCCAATTCCTAAGAAAGCTACTTAACGATAGATCAGATGCAGAGGTTAACGAATATTATAGAAAAAGCTCCAGAAGGGGGAAAGTCTGTTCAGCAATTTTCCTCGATATAGAGCAGTTTGTTGACAAAATGTGCTGATGGATTATATTACAAAATGAGATGCTGCTTACCAAAACAAAATTCTGAACTACTAGAATCAATATATATATATATATATATATATATATATATATATATATATATATATATATATATATCTTCTTCTTCTTCTCATAGCACTACAACCCGGGGTGGGTTTTGGCTGACTGCACAACTTGCTTCCATCTTGAACGGTCGTCCATAATAGTTGGGTCAGTGGGCAGCCCCATTGTTCTTAGATCTGACCATATATTGTCTCTCCATCGCATTCGTGGACATCCTAAGGGTCTTCTTCCTGTGGGGGCTTCCTCCCATATTAATTTGGTAAGGCGGTTATTAGGGAGTCTATGGGCATGGCCAGCCCATCTAAGACGTTGGGATTTAATCTCTTGGACTATAATATATATATATATATATATATATATATATATATATATATATATATTTTCATTTCGCAAAATGCGAAAAGCATTTCCTTTTTTTTAATTGTATATATGCTTCTTAATATTTAACTCGACAGTATATGACGTATATATATATATATATATATATATATATATATATATATATATATATATATATACGTCATATACTGTCGAGTTAAATATTAAGAAGCATATATACAATTAAAAAAAAAGGAAATGCTCTAGTTCCACAAGAAAGTGTCCTGGAACCAGTACTATAATTTCTCTATACCAGCGAGATTCCAACACAATTGCGACATTTGCATGAGATGCATGCATTTTAACAATCGGAAAAATCAATAGAAGGAAGCAACCAAACTACAAACTTCTGTTGAATAAATTAATATCTGGATCATACCATGTGTGTGTGTGTGTGTGTGAAAGATATGGCATGGAAACAAGTCTATCAGCCACATAATGTTTTATTTATGTTTAAAGATATGGCGTATCAAATTGAATGAAAAAAATCTAAAAAATTACTAACAGAAGGGAACAACATATTCTAGTCAGTATAGCAAATAACTTATGCAAATACGAGAAAATATTTGGGTATGACACAAAAAAGAAGAATTACTTCGAAAAGTAGAACTAATTCTAAAACACTTTGATATTGTTGCGAAAACATTGGCAGTAATTTTTGTCAATGTTTTGTGTTTGTTTCGAAGCATCTTTATGTACAGCAAAAAAACTGAATAATTTTCATTGATATTGATTTTCATAAGGGAATAATTAATTGATTTTCATCAGGGAATAATTAAAAGAGTCCGACGAAAATCACCTGGCAACAGAATCCCATAGTTTGCTACACCAAAAATGCATTGGTTGTCATGAATATCTTGCAAAATTTTGTCTAGTGCCTCAAATGACCTCTTATGGGCCATCGCACATTGGTACCAAACGATTGATTTGTATACATGTACAATTTTAGCAATTGCTCTATAGTTGCCGATATTGCAAACTGGTGGTAATTTTAAGATAGAATGTGTAGTTTGTCCGCCTTCTAATAAAGCAGCTATTCCAGATGAAACCCACACAAAGCTACTTGATTTTGTGCTAATGACAATAAACTTGGGAATGTTTTTTCTACCCTTTCTCTGTATAACGCAGAGAGCCACGGTTAAATTAGATCCAAAAGTGAGCAGGCGAGAGCCGCTTTTAAAAGCCTACACCAGAGTGTTTTCTTACTTTATGGTGTCAAGTCTAGGACTGTAAATAAAAATGATCTAAATCGCCTTGAGGCTTTCGAAATGTGGTGCTATAGAAGAATTTTAAAAGTTTCTTGGGTGGAGAAGATTCAAAACTCCAATAATACGGAAACGTCTCAATAAGACTACTGAGATTATAAAAAGCATCAAGAAAAGAAAGCTGGAGTACTTCGGACATCTAATGAGAGGTCCCAAATATAGATTGGGACTACAATATTATGCAAGGGAAAATAGCAGGCAAATGCAGTCCATGACGAAGTAAGAGATTGGTATGTTATTGATAAAAGCATGCTATTTCGGGTGGCAGTGAATAAAATAAGATAGCTGTGATAGTAACCATTGTTCTGAAAGGATATATATATATATATATATATATATATATATATATATATATATATATATATATATATATATATATATATATATATATATATATATATATATATATATATATATACATATAAATAGGTAAAGATATACAAGCTTCATAAAAATCTCACAAAATTTATGTGCTTTATCAGGATATGCTAAAGTTTAAAATTATTTTTCCAGTAAAGGCTATTCTATAAAATTATAAAAACTTGCAACATGAACTTGGTCCATAAAATTTTTATCACAAAACATTAAAATTGTTAGTCTACCAACAATAATAATGTTTAACTTTTATTAATTTGAAAAAGTACGTTGATAAATAATTTATTTTGAAATTTAATTTATGTCGGGACAAAAAAACATACATTGCTAAGAAGGCATTACATCATATCTCATTTGTTATTGGTCCGATTGGAGCATGTGATACGTTAAATGAAAGGGAAGGGTATCACAAATATATTAAAATAGAAAAAACACACAAGGCAACTACCTACAAATTGTTTTGTAAGTATGAACCCTGTTCGTTTTTACTTATATTCTAATATCATTATTTTTTTCTAGAGAACTGAGGATGCTTTAAAAAAATAATAAAAGCGAAACGTATTCTAGTTAATCAATGAAGTAGTTGACGTCTATACCATTATATATATATATTTATTATATATATATATTTATTATATATATATATTTATTATATATATATATATTTATTATATATATATATTTATTATATATATATTTATTATATATATATATATATATATATATATATATATATATATATATATATATATATATATATATATATATATTGTTATGATGTATTATTTGTGAATGATGAGCAATGAGTATTTTTTAATAATATAGGGTTTTTATCGCGGTTCTCAAAGAATTAGTTTGTAAGTACTTTTTTAAATTATCTTTATTATATCTATTATGAAACACACATATATATCTAACCTAGCCAATGTAAATTTAAAATAAACTATCTTTAAATTGAAATTCTTATGAAACTAATTAAATTCTATAGACAATGTAAAATTTAAACAAACTATCTTCAAAATTGAAATTGTTATGACACTAACTAAATTATATTAACAAAATTTTGTACCTTTCTGTCACTGAATGCCTAAATGAACTGTTTTCCACTATATAGATTCTAATCACCACTCAATGTCTTCGTGCTTCGGTTATCCTTGTTTTTGTGAAATTACTTTTTCCAATTATCAGCTTCCACCAATTTAAAATATATTTCTTCTTAAGCATTTATAAACCACCAAGCAAACCAGCAAACAGCATTTATATTTATTCTTCTTTTCAGTATACCAATATCCAATCATCAAATATATTATATAAATTTAATTTTCAATTAATACTTCTTGCATTATCCAATCACCATTTATACATAACATAATTTTTAATCTTCAATAATATTTTCTTTATACTGTTTCTTAATCTTCATTTAACTCACTATATTGAACAATTGGACCTTCTGTCTGACTATAATTGATCTGACTTCTATTTCATGCTAACTCTAATTAACTTTCATACTAAACTGGACATCTAGTAACTGTAACTCATAACTGATTGACTGACTCTAACTAACTTTCATACTAAAACTGGCCTCATAGTAACTGTAACTCATAACTGATGCCTTGAATCCAAATCACCGGGTATTTATATCTTTTTCCATGTTCCAGAATCATCTGGCAATAAATCATATTCGATTTTGTTCTATATATGAATGTTTGAATTTTCTGGAACAATCCATTTCGCAACAAGGCCATCTTTGGTGATCTAGAGAATTCCTTACTTTTTTATCGAGAATTTTGTCGACATTTAGGCTTTTCAGATCAGAATATACACTTAAATCAGTAACTTAACATTCTAATTTAATAAACTACACATTTTAAACAACATATTATTATAACCCCACTTTATATTCGTAATAATTATTAATTTCTGTCTGTCACTTACTGTATAGTTGGTTGCCTATGCACATGGCTCACTTAAATATATCTTCAATATTATATTTAATAAAATACAACTTTTTACAATTATTATATGCTAATTTCTTAAAAATGCCCTCACATAAAAATTTTTATAAATATTCTCTACTATATAACTTATTAAAATAACTAAATACTTTTAATATCTAATATTATCTAGTATATAATTTATAAATTATTTTCTTTAAACACCAATCATCTCAATATATATATATATATATATATATATATATATATATATATATATATATATATATATATATATATATATATATATATATATATATATATATATATATATATATATAAATTAAGGATCACTCAGACGAGTGGTGGGTTTTTTCGGTCAAAAGGTGGAGAAAAAAGACAAAGTTGATGGCTACTTCATCTATTTATTGAAGACGTTTCGCTTTCTTAATCAGAAAGCATCATAGGTTCATCTAAAAAGAACAATATGAAAAAATCACACAAGCATGGAAAAGTTGTTACATGTGTTACCTTAAAAAGATATGTAGCAGTCAGTGATATTAAAGTTGTAAAGACGCTTAAGTAAATGGACATTATATACGATTACGATGTATAAACAATAAATTGAACTAAATAAAGTTAATAATTTGTTCAAACTAAGCACAGCAAAAAGAACATGTGGTTATATATATATATATATATATATATATATATATATATATATATATATATATATATATATATATATATATATATATATATATATATATATATATAAAATGGTATCACGAACTTTCCAATCGATGTGTCGTGAAACAGTAAAACCAATTATTAAATCGTAAATTATTCCTATTACTCCGGAATAGTCCCGTTCTAGGAAAGTGTAAAGATTTTCTATCGCTCGAAATCGAAAACGGCTATCAATATTGTAGGAAGTAAGAAAATAAAGTGGGGAAATGCGTGACCGTCGTAAAGATAAAGTCTTGGCCCGGCATCAAGATTACCGTAGACAAGGGGAGATTCGAAGCTGGCGTTATAGAAACTAGTTACTATTTAAAGGGACAATGGATTATTTTTATTATTCATTAAAACAATTAGCCTAACGTGAGTATCACGGTATTCAAAAGTAAATAGCTCCAAAAAATAATAAGTGCTGTTATTAGTTCCATTGGAGGCGGATAAATTACTAAGAAAGTCTATACCTTCATAAAAATAATAAAAACATAGTTGAAATCTTTATTTATACCTATAATCTATTTATTCTTCGGAATATGCTTTCCTACGATGTATATTTGCACTTCCATCTCTCAATGTTTTAAGAAATGTTTCTGACGGTCTACGAGCGGGTTTGTCTTTAAAACTACCTGCAAAAATTGTTTTTTCTTATCCATTTTATACGTTTATACTTAAAACAACGTTACCTGCTCTCGCTAACTATGTTTTCCATTTCACACCTAATTTATTGTTTCTTACTTATAACTGATAGTCTTTACTAGTATTTATAGCTCTCAAAGTTTAATTTTAATCAATCTCAATATTCTTTTCGTTCGTTTCGTACCTAATATGGACTATCGTATATCATATCTAATATGTAATAATATACTCACGAAAGGCATCGAAACCCCCTGTGTCATATCTGTATTTCTTTAGACAACTTCTCTCAGACATCTCACAGTAGCTGCAGATTTGTTTATTTTGTGTTTTATTTTGCTTACAGGATCATTTCGGTTTTATATGCAAAAAATCTTTAGCAAATGTCGTTGAATTTTGTCTTTATTTATGATTATGAATTATGATTATGTGTTATTGTCCCGCTATTCGGTAAAATCGATTAACTTGCCGTTGATGGTCATGTTCGGTTCCGTGGTGCTTTATCTGTTAGCAAATCATGTTCACCGAATTTGTCTAGTTTATATTCCATATTAAGGAAGGTAACTTCTGTTATTTTATTAATAATTAAATTAACTAAGAATGAGCTAAGGTTCTCTTTTATGCCAGTCATCAGAGATTATCGTCAAACTTAATATTTCGTTGTAGAATATTGTGAGTTTTGTATTAAGTTCTTATCCATCATATCCTAAAAACTCATAAGGTGTGTCATCTAAAGAAAATAAAGGACTTTTCGCTTTAACTTCTTTAGTTTTTGCGTAATATCTAAGGTTTAAAACTATAAGCATTTATCAAATTCTTCTTCAAAATTAATTTTAGATTATGTTATGTGTTATACAGAGCTCTAAAATATTCTTTCAAAGTGTTCATGGAGATTATATTTGTAAAAATTCATTGATTATGGCAAAAAAATAAAAAAGATCAAAATTGTATAAAATATAATTCTTTTCATTTTGGCTTGTTGTAAGGTTAATAGTATATGAGATACTTCGATAATTATGCTTCCCCTTCTTTCACAATTTTTCTCCTTAACTCGGAAAATATCGATCACACCAAAAAATTAAACAAAAAAAAATTAATTATAGGAAATTTTATTTGTATTAATTTCAGTCGGTACCATTTTTGTCGAAATGTTGAAAATGGCTGAGATATTGACGGTTGTTCTTGTCCAACGGTTAGATTCAGTCACGATTTTAAATTTACACTACTATTGACCCCTCCTAAGGGTTAGAATAATAAATTTGGGGCAGCTCGTCATGCAAGGTTAGGCCTTTTTTGTCTAACCCTACTGGACTAGAGATACATGGCAACACATCACAGCGTTTTGTAGTAAATTATACAATAACATTTTAAAGTCACTTTCTTATTTAAATTTAGTACTTAATGTCATTTACGTTAGTTTGACGTTTAGTTTGCGGTTATTGACGAATTTTTTTAATCTTTAGTAAAATTACCGACAAAAACTATACAAGATAATTAAGTTAGTGTAGTTAACTGGTATTGAATATTGAAAAGTACAGCAATGATTTCGGACAGGAAAATCATGCACGGATGGAATTTTTGTAATAAGACAAATAAAAGAAAAGTCGCTGGAATACAACAAACCAGCATTTATCTGCCTGATAGATTTGAAGAAAGCGTTTGATAGAGTGAGAATTCGGGACGCGATACATTTATTATATGAAAAGGGAATATCACTGGATTTAGTAAAAACCATTGAGAATATATATAAAGATAATATAGCCATGGTAAGATGTAAAGGAAAACTATCGCAACCTATCAAATATGAAACAGGTATTAGACAAGGAGATTTGCTGAGCCCATTAATATTTAATCTGATAATGGATGAAATCATAAAGAAAGTTAAAAAAAGAAGAGGAAATAGAATGGGAGAAAAGGAAATAAGGATAATATGCTACGCCGACGACGTCATAATCACAGCCGAAAATGAAGATGACCTACAAAGATTAATTAACGAATTCGAAGATACGGCGCCCATATCCAACATGGAAATCTCAACAGAGAAAACTAAAGCGATAGTGATATCAGCGGAACCGAGACGATGTAAACTAGTCGTAAATAACAAAATAGAACAAGTGGTAGAAACTGAATACTTGGGAATAAAATTGTCAAGCTACGGAAAAGTGGAAGAAGAAGTACAAAAACAAGTGAACATGGCAAACAGAGCAGCAGGATGTCTCAACAACACAATCTGGAGAAACAAATACCTCACAACGGAAACGAAAACCAGGATATATAAATCAACAATAAGACCGATAATGACGTACACAGCGGAAACAAGAGCAGATAAGACGAAAACACAAAGACTACTGGAAACAACAGAAATGAAAGTTTTACGAAAAATAACAAACCAAACTCTAAGAGACAGAGTAAGAAGTGAGGAAATACGAGCGAGATGTGGTATACAGGAAGTAAACGCGTGGACCAAAAGAAGAAAAGTGTAATGGAATCAACACATCGAAACAATGACAGAAAATAAAAAAGTACGAATAGCAAAAGACAAATCGCCAAATGGAAGAAGATCGTTGGGACGACCGAGGAAAAGATGGTCAGACAACGTCAATTGAGGCTAAAATCCGGAGTAAAACAGGCATTTTGTCTATTTATAAAGTAGGAAGAAGAAGAAGAAGAATATTGAAAAGACTTTGTTTAATTTCATAGGTAAGTTAAATTCTAATATCTTTATAAATATGTATAGCGTGGAACGTTTTAAATTCTATTTATTTTTAAATGGAATATTCCAGTCGTCAGACAATTGACCTCTAAAAATCATACGAACAAGCTGAATTTGGCCGATAAGGTCAATTTTGGGATCCCAAAAAAGTTTAAAAAAGGTTTACTACTTTTACCTCAAGGCTTCCCCCTAAAACTCCCCATCGTAGGAAAAAATCGATTTACCAAGAATCTGTTCGCCGTAGAAAAAAAAAACATTTCAAATAAAAAATGTAGCTGAGATAATTTTGAATAGAAATGTTTATTAGCACTTTTTTCGTAGAATGAAGCATTCCCTCAGAAACAACGCTTAAAATTACCGGCGAGGAATCAACTTTAAATAAAATTTGTATCGACTCGATGGTAAAAATTCGATATCTTTTGATAAGATTGTCCTATCGATATGTGTTTTAAAGGTAAATAGTGCAGTTTTCTTATAAATTTTTTGTTTATTGCCACAAATGAAGTCAGTTTTTATAAAAGTGTTAAACAAATAAACGTTGCGCGATTTGTGCTAATTTTTAATAATCCTTATAAGCTCACTAAAATCTATTACTTTTATTAACCGGTTAGTATGGAATTTTAATAACAAGAGCCCAATCTTCAAAATTTAAAGTTGAAATTTCAATTTTGAGATGAAGCAACAAATGTGAGGTATTTGAAATATGCCCAAAAATCGCTGAATTTAAACATTCACATCACAAACAATCGCACGTCACTGGAAATGCTTCTACGCAAACCAATGTATTTTTTGCAATGCAAAATTTATCACACAATATATAAATTTTAAACTTGAAGCCTTGGTTTTGATGAGAGCTTGTAGTCCTCCATACTGTCCAGACATCGCTCGGGCACCATCCGTCACACACTTACACAGTTATCCCAGTTAATATTATTTTCAGCCATATATGAGTTTAATGGGTTTAAATCTCGAATAAATCAATAGCTTTACAACTGTCACATATTTTTCTGCAAAATAACAAATCCTCACATATATTTGTTTCTTGTATGTACCGTACATAACATATCAATTGAGCATCATCATTACTATCAGTCGCCTCGTCCAGTTGAATGGCAAATAAACCTGAAAGTTTCCCCACAATTTGTTCATTAATATAAATATGAAAGAGGTACATTTTTATTATGTGGTATATGGTTTTATATTTGGCAACATGAAAGAGGCGAGCAATGCTTTGATAGGAATGGATGCTCTTGAAACCAAAGCCGTGGTCTGATGTTTTAGCATTCGCAATTTTCTTACAAAAAAGTCTCTTGGCTTACCTTGTAAATGACTGTGAGTTGATTCCAAATGCCGTTTTAGTTTATTATGAAGCATACTTTCAGCCGCAACACTTTGTGACAAACAACACATTGTGGAAGTTTTACATTCCCTTTAGTAACGCAGGTAAATCCAAAATCCAAATATTGGTCGTCATATTTCCTATATTTCTTCTTTTTAGTTAAATTAACATTACTGCTCTAGCCTGATTCTTCACTTTGTTTTTTATCTATATTAGTCGGCACTCACTCGACTCCAGTGTTGCCATTTTCCGGATAATCATCCGATTTTCGGGTAATTTCGTGGACCATCGGATAATTTCCCGATTGAACAATTTTTTGAATAATTTCGGATAATTCAAGGGTCTATCGACGTGATGTTATATTTTTTATTTGATTTATTTATTAATACATATATTTTATACTCACTTAAAATCAAATAAATATATTTTCTGTATTAAAAGTCCACATTGACACGCGACACCCCAGGGCGTCGCGACGCACAGTTTGAGAAGCCCTGATTTAACTGATGGATTCGACCGTTACTTGATGGAAATTCATTTTATATAACAATAAAACACTGAAACTTTGTTTTCAAAACTTCCACAAAATTTATTATAATAATTGATCACTACAGCTGTTTCGGCAGAGTGTGTTTCTCAAGTGATCTATTTTTGGATGTGTCTACAATTTTAAGTCTTTAACGAAATAGGTTGAGGAGGAAAGAACTGTTTGTCTTAAGTTGGTCATTCAGAATTATATTACATACGCACTTCACCTTCAAGATCATAATCATTCTTTTAATGATGAATTTCAAATTCTTCACATCCAAAATAAAGGACTTAAGCCAACTTTATTAGAATCTATGGAAATTAACAAATTAAAAAACACAGACATAATTCTGAATGACCAACTTGAGATAAACAGTTCTGCCCTCCTCAACCTATTTCGTTAAAGACTTTAAATTGTAAACACATCCAAAAATATATCACTTGAGAAAGGCACCTACCGAAACAGCTTTAGTGATAAAATATTATAATAAATAAACTCGGAAAGTAGTAACCCACCCGTTTGCCAAACCAACCTAGTAACTCCAGACCAAATAGCTACGCACATAGTGTCAACCTCTAGGGCACCTCAAAATCGTTTACATACAATTAAAGTTAAAAAAGACCTTAAAACCATAAAATCTAGTCTTGCACACTCAACAGAATATTCCAACCCATTTACGAATGAAGAAATATCGCAAGCCCTAAATGAAATAAAAACAGGAAAAGCGCCGGGTTTCGACGCCATTCACACTCAGTTCCTCAAACATAGCGGCAGATTCACTAGGCAATGGCTCGCAGAAATCTTTTCTGACATCCTTCAAACGGGAAACGTCCCCCACCAACTCAAAAATGCAAAAATCGTCGCCATTTTAAAACCAGGGAAAATTAGTAATTCACCGAAAAACTACCGCCCCATCGCACTCTTAAGTATGGTGTACAAATTGTTCGAAAGACTGTTGTATAATAGGATCAGCAAAACCATATTCCAACACTTACCAGTGGAACAGGCAGGATTTCGGCCAAACCGCAGCTGCACAGACCAGGTACTCGCCCTGACCAATTATGTGGAATCAAACTTTTAAAAGCAATTAAAAACAACCGCTGTCTTCATCGATCTATCTGCTGCTTACGACACTGTGTGGCGACAAGGGGCAATATATAAATTAATGCGAATAATCCCATGCAGAAAGACCACTGAAGTTATTAACGCCATGCTATCCAACAGATGTTTTAAAGTTATAAAGACAGAACGCTAAACTTTAAAGAGCATCTTACTAAGACTGCTGCAAAACTCCGAACTCGTAACAACATCCTGCAAAAGCTCTGCGGCACTACATGGGGCTCCTCAGCAGCCACACTTAGATCGACAGCATTAGGACTGGTATACCCCGTAGCGGAATACTGTGCACCCGTATGGATAAACAGTCCACATACTCACCGTGTTGATGTCCAACTGAACCAAGCCATGTAAACTATATCGGGCACAATCAAGGCCACGCCCACTTACTGGTTACCAGCTTTGAGTCATATAGCTCCACCACCCATCCGCTGGGAACATGCACTTGTCAGAGAATTTACAAAAATCAATACTGATCCTGAGCTCCGCTCCCATGTCGAAACTTCCGCCAGAGACATAAATAGGCTCTGTTCAATACACCCGCCTCTAAAAACAGCAAAAAGGCTAGTAGATCAAAACTTTAATGTAACTGAACGGTGGAGAGAACAATGGGAGAATAACGCTGCACCAGCTAACTGGAACATGCCATGTATTACAAGCAAACCTGAGGGCTTCAACCAACCGAGACAAATTTGGACCACACTCAATAGAATAAGGACGAACTATGGAAGATGTTCCGACTCACTTTTTAGATGGGGAAAAATACAATCACCAAATTGCGACTGCGGCGCCGAAAGGCAAACAGTAAAACACATGGTAGAGGAATGCCCGATTAGATCCTATAACGGCAACCCTTCTGATTTCCTGGCTGCTACAAAAGAGTAAATCGAATATATTTATAATCTAGATGTTTGTTTGTAGAATAATATTTTTGTATTTACTGTTGTTTGTAATTTATATAATTTATATATATGTATATATATGAACCTGTGATGTAGCCATACGCCAAATAAATAAATAATTATAATAAATTTTCAGGAAGTTTTGAAAACCAAGTTTTCATTGTTTTATTGTTATATAACGTATTCTTTGGTTTCGATACCTCATAGTATAAACGCCAGTATATCATGAGTTAAAATACACCAATGCCTATATTTTCTCTGCAAAAGTCTGTCGTCGTTCATTCTATGACATAAAATATCTCGTGTTTGTTTGAGAACTTATTACCTAAATATAAAACTCTCGCTCCTGCTCCCGCTCCCACTTAGTAGTATCATTTAATTTAGACGACAGAAAATATAAACCACTCTCAGACTTTAAACTCTCTTGAGGCCATATTAAATATTTGAAAAATAACCGAAACAAAGTTCTGAAATTAATTTTATAGACAGCAGCATATTATGCGCTGAAATAAATCCTTCTCTTCTTCCCTTGCACTCAATTACTAGAGATTTGCGATCACTAGATCAAAATCATTTATATTTTGCGGTACACTTAGTAATTGGTGAACGTTCATGCCTGCGTTCTAAGCTCTGACATTTCAAAGCCATGACATTGTTCTTCTGTCTACAGTAAAACCTCGATATACTCGGACTACTTGAAAGGATGTTTAAAATATGTTTAAAATAAATAAAAAAACTTTTGAAAATATATATGTACACTGTATTTAGATATATATATATATATATATATATATATATATATATATATATATATATATATATAATACAAAATACAAACAAAATTCTATTTAATTGTCTGCGGACATTCGTCGTGAAGTGACGTTGCTGTAGATATCGACGCGCTTGCTGTCGGTAATCCTGTTTTTAAAAAGGAATTAAGTTTCGTTTGCACTTTTGATGTTTGCTGTATTTTATAAGAAACTTCGAAGGTAAAATTATTCTCGACTTAAGCGAAAAAAAGGAAGAATGGACCAACTACATAAAAGAGCTTTTCCTGGATACGAGGTCACCACTTAACACCACAAAGTATACGAATACTGGGCCTAGTATTTTAAAAGCAGAAGTAGAGAAAGCCATCAAACAAAGCAAAAATGGAAAATCTCCAGGCCATGACCAAATACCATCAGACTGGTTCAAACTTCTAGACGACGACAATGTCTCAGAACTAACAAACATTTATAACCACATATACGAAACTGGAACACTGCCACGAATATGATTGGAGTCTACATTTATCCCACTTCCAAAAAAACCTAATAGACACAAGGAAATAAACAATTCGGTTTCAGAGAAGGATTGGGAACAAGAGAAGCTTTGTTCTCAATAATAACACTACTTCAGCGATCACGGGAAGTACAGAAACCAATTTACGTCTGTTTTATAGATTTTGAGAAGGCTTTTGATAGGGTTCAACATGGTAGGCTGTTCGAATATCTAGAAATGATTGGAATAGATGATAAAGATCTGAGACTTTTACAACATCTATATTGAAATCAAGAAGCTTCTATTCTGGTAGACGGCAAAAAAACAGACAAAATTTGTATTCAAGGAGGTAAAATTATTTACTCAGAAATAATTTTTAACGAAGCCTTGGAAGGGCAATGGGGGGAGAAACTATTAACAACATCAGATATGTAGATGATACAGCGATCATGGCTGAAAGTATCAAAGATCTTTAATTCCTTATAGATCGAGTTACTAGAGAATGCTCTAATAACGGACTAAGCATAAATACAACAAAGACAAAGTTACTTGTGGTTAGTAAACAAGACCTTGGCGCTATACAACTAATTGTCAATAATAAACCGATAACAAAAGTTAACCATTTTAAATATCTTGGATAAACGAGACACTAAATCCGAAAAAAGAAATTAAAACTCGTATAGAAATTTCAAGAGATGCATTTATGAAACTTAGGTCTATTCTGAGCAATTCTCAGCTGAACTTACAGCTGAGAATTAAGTTCCTAAAATGTTATGTGTATCCTGTATTACTGTATGGATGTGAAACCTGGATTATGAAGGTTAACATGATGAACAAATTAGAAGCCTTCGAGATGTGGTTATATCGTAGAATGCTCAGAATATCATGGGTTCAACACATTTCAAACAGAGAAGTCTTGAACAGAGTAGGTCACGGTGAAGGCGACTTAATAAAGATGATAAAAAAGAGAAAACTTGAATATCTGGGGCATATAATGAGAGAAAGAAGATACAGGATAATGCAGTTGATACTCAACGGATAGATCGACGGAAAAAGGGGAATTGGTAGGAAGAAATACTCATGGCTCCGAAACCTTCGTCAATGCTTATCAGAAGATGAATTATTACATGCCGCGCAAGATCAAGAACGATATCGGCAAATCGTCATGGAAGGTACCCACGCCTAAAACTTGGGCACGGTACTCAAAGAAGAAGTTTTTAATGATCAACTATATAAAATTTCGAAAATGTGTAGAATACAGTTGAACCTACAATAAACGTTATTAGATAGTCGAGATGTGATTCTACTTGATTACTTCATCTTTGGGCAGTGTTGTTTTGTCGCCTTCTTCGCTATCTTAACTTCCATCTTTATTTTTTAGGTTCATAACTACATCTGCTATTTCACCTTTAGTCATGATGTTACAACCAGAGTCACCTTGATTTACTTCTAGCCATTGTAAAACATCTTCCTTAGCTACATGTTCTCCGGCATTTTTATGTATTATCCTACATAAATCAGTAACATTCAACCCTTCTAAATCTATGTCTGGCATCTTGGCCATCAAACAAATTCTTCCAAACATTTTTTAATGTTTGCTCTTTTACCTGGTACGTTGCCTTCTTGTATCTTATTCATTATCTCCATCCTGCATTACAACCATTACTTCATCTAAAAATTTTCTGCGATATATTCGTTTGGTTGCCAAAATTATTCCCTGATCGATGGGTTGAATAAACGATGTTATATTTTTTGACAAAAACATAAAGCTAAAGTTGTCATCATCTGAACGTAGAATATTTTCACAGGAGTGAGCAGAAGCATTGTCTAAAAGCATTAAAGATTTCAGCTCTTCTGGCGGTATTCACAATTTGTTCTCTTGAAATTTTCTCACTGAAAATACAATTTTTTTGAAAAACCAATTTTTGAAAATATCTGAGGTGAACCATGGCTTCTTAGAGCTACAATATGAAACGTGCAGATGATGCATTATATCTTTTAAAACTCTAGGTTTACGAGATTTGCCAACCATTACAGAAGTCAATCTATGCGATCCATCGGCGTTAGCACAAAGCAGTGCCGAAATCCTGTCCTTGCTGATTTTTCTTCCAGAATTCGATTTTTCATATTTGGAGACCTGTGTTTCAGGCAAAGTACGCCATAATAAACCAGTTTTGTCAGCATTGTAACTCTGAGATTCTAATAGCATTTCGTTACTTATATGTTCTACTAATTTTTGCCTAAAAGGTTCTATTTTTTCTTTTGGTGCACTTGAAGCTTCGCTGTAAATTCTTTTATTTATGATTCTGCGCCTATTGCGAAAGCGCCAGAGCCATCCATCACTTGCTGTGAATGGTATGTCAAAATGGTGGCAGATTTCAATTCGACCGCCCAACCACTAGAACGTTGTTGGCCGTGCCATAATATGATTGCTTCTTCCAGTGAAGTTTCAGGAGCCAATTTCATTCATTTTCTGAGATCGCTGTTTGCTCCTACGTCACACATTAATTATAAATTTATTTAATATGTTTTTGTTTTTTTTCTTCTGTCCGAAACAGTTTGATTTTTTATGCCATATTGATCACATATATGAGACACAGACGTTCCAGACTCCTAATTTTTGTCTAATCTCTAGTTTTTGATTGATCGTTAGATTGATTCTTGTCCATTTGTCCATATTTAAAGTGTGGGATTGCGAAAATTTTAACTTGCTCGCTGGTGTACACTGAATGTGTCCATTCACAATAAATAAATAAGTCAAACTGCTGTAGAGTTGCGTGAATCCTCGGCCAGCGTGGTAAACACTCATATAATTATATAAACCTATGCGTAATTATATCAGGGAATCTCCTAATAATATGTGATGTTCTCACTTTCCGTCTCTTGCTTACAAATGTGTAAATTTATATTTTATGTGTTTAGATTCATTATAATGTTTATGATAAAATAGTATGTTTCTCTTACAAATGTTTAATTTATTTATTCTTTAGCAAATATATATATATATATATATATATATATAAATATATATATATATATATATATATATATATATATATATATATATATATATATATATTATATTACTATTAGAAATGTGTCCTCTTTTGCTAAGTTTTATTGAAATTCTTTGTAAAATAAAGTGGTATGGGATGAGTTAAGCATGTATAATATAAACAGTAAAAAACAAAAAAAACAAAATTTGTTTAATTTACTAATGATTGTATTTTGAGAACGATTTCCGAAGTAGACATCAAAACGTCAATAAATTTATTTTAACCTTTAATTGTGGCTTATTCCCATTTAAATAGTAATTACTGTAAAATGCCATAAGAAAATAGCTTCAGACCAATATTTTATTTTTAATGGTAAATTTGCAATATCAGCATCTAATGGATCGATTTTAATTTTCCAAGTTTGTTTGGTTTGTTCTGTTTTAAGAAGAAAAACGTCATGTCACAAAATGGTATATTTTTATTAGTTTATTATTTATAATCATTTAACAATTAAATTGTTAATAACAAATTCCTGCTCAATAATTCAGATTATCATGTTCTTGAGCAGAGAACTATCTCATCAGCAGAGTATGGGCTACTTGGGCCAGACGGTCAAAGTCCAGATCTGATCAAGAGGCTCACGATTCAGTACCAGGTAGTCATAATCGAAACCACAGATACTTTCCCTCTGACGTCAGCTGCTTGATGTTCTGTTAAGTCTTCTTGTTTTACGTATGCTATTCGTTGAGCCCTGGCGTGAATGTTGGTAAACATTTGATTTGACTAATCTGCGACGGTTAACTTGGCACGGTTCAGGACCCGTTAGAATTGAAACCATAGACGATGACCACATTATCACTTAAAGAATCAAAAAGCATAGAGTATAAAGTCGAAAAAGTGTAAGGCCTTAAGATTATACTGAGTAAAAGCGCAATGTGCGTAACGAACAATATTATCTCTCCAGTAGAATTTTCAGGTTTTTGCTCCTACACTAGAGCTATATGATTTCTTTTATTCTGCCAACTTTTTATGATTTTTAAGTATAATTTCTCAAATGAAATCATCTTAAGCCCCGACCAGTGCATCATAATTCAGATCATATGCAGTTGTTAGTTTATGTTCTCTCATTTTCTCAATTTTATTTTTATCGGCCTCTTACTGATTATGGATTTCTGTGAGCATATATTCTGTTAAATAGTTCATAAATGACCTCGTGTATTTTTCGGCTTAATATTTGTATGTTCCAAGTTCTAAAATTTATATTCGTCTTTTAGGACGGTTTAATATGATTTTTAAATAGTGTTTTGTCGCATTTTAAATACCTGTCACTAATTTGTTTTTATTTTTAAAATACTGATCATTCTTTTTAATCATTAAGTTTAAACATAGTTTTTACAGGTCCTCCCTATATGATTTTGTCACTCGTTTTAAAACGTGAAGTTGAACATGCAGAATACTCTTTTATTTGTTTCTAAAACGAATCCTGAAAATTAATTTTTGATGATTGTTACAAAAAGCGTATAAAAACTGTTTTAAAAATGTTATTTCAAACATTTAAACAACGTATAGCGTATAGCACTGCTTGAAGACCCTTTTAATGTAATATAAACGATCGCTCATTCGTTTTGACAACTGACATGACGTGCCGGTGCTCTTTATGACACAGTTTTCAATGAAAATGGATCGTGTACACAAAAATAAATTCGCAACAGAAATCATTAAAAAAATTCACAGGAGTTAAATTAATTGAAATGTTTATTTAAAAAAACCGTTTGAGCCGCCTTTGGAGTTATGTAACGTAGCAAAATAACAAAAATGGATATAAATAGAGAACGAAAAAAATAAAATGAAAAATTATTAAATGGCATTTAGTATTTTTTTAACACTAGATATTTATCAAACTTAACGTCTAAATAAAAATAACATCTGTTTTGACCTGTAACTTGTAATTTTTCTAGTTTTAAATTGTTAAGTACGGTAGATGTATATATATATATATATATATATATATATATATATATATATATATATATATATATATATATATATACACTCATGGACAAAAATATCGAATATTTTAAAATTTTCTAATTTTTGTTTTTTCAAAATAAATTTCGGTCAATCAAGTCGTTTATTGTAAAATAGAGTTTATTTTAACAATGTTTAATGAACAATTTTAAGTTTTTGTGCGGAGAAAATTGCGAAAAAAGTAAATGTTTAATATTAGGTAAATAAGGTTATTTTACTTTAAACTTAAATGATAATTTAAATTGCTTAAACAAGTCGTTTTAACTTAAAGAAGTGCATGATCAGTAACGAGTATTCCCCCCTCTAGCTCTTATTACTGCTTGCAACTTTCTCGCCATGCTTGCAAGTAAATTTTGGACATATCCTTGGGAAATTTCATTCCATTCATCCTGTGCAGCAAGCCGAAGCTGCTCTATCGTATTTGGAACGGGATTTCTTTGTCGTATGCTGCGTTTAAGATGATCCCACATGTGCTCTATTGGATTTAAATCCGGGCTTAACGGTGGCCAATCCAATCTTCGAATTTGAAACTCATCAAGATAATTACTCACTATGGCAGCAGCATGTTGTCGAGCATTATCGTGCATTAACGTGAATCTTTTATATCCAATGTAACCAACATATGACAAAACATGATCTTACACGATGTTTTAAACGTAAGAATCACCAGTCATTTGTCCAATCATTTTCACAAGTACAGTACGTACCTCCCAACTAATACCTTCCCAAAGAATTATGCCATCAACTCCAAAACTAACAGTCTGGGTGAGACTGCAGCTGGCGAATTGTTCTCCGACTCTTCTGTAGAGGTAGATTTGACCATCTGGCTTCCATAATAGGATTCTGGTCTCATCAGTAAAAAGAACGTTTTTCCGGTTGTCGATATTCCACTGAATATGTGTTCTTACAAATTCTAAACGACGAGCTTTATTATTTTGGAGGAGACGTGAAACTTTGGCGGGGCGTCTGGGCTTTAAGTTTGCTTCTGTTGATCTTCGTCTAACTGTTTGTGAACTCACATTACCTTGTCTAACATTTAAGCTTATTTCTCAGGTGCATCGATGTAAATGAACTATTTCGTGTAGAATTAAAAACCAAAAAAACGGTCATCAATTGCGCTTTCTGTGCATATCCTTTCTCGTACAAAATTATAATATGTGCTACTTGGGCTTCATCGCAGTGTCGAATTGATGGGATACTTGTTTTAAACTTAGTTAAATCAAGACAATATTTAATTAAACTTAATAAATTAAACTAAAAATAACCGAATTAGTATGATTTTTCTTTTATGTGAAGAAGGTTTTTTACGATGAAATGTACGAATGACACTAACCACTGAATAAACGTCATAATAAACATCAAAATATCTCAAACCAATTGAGTACATAACCAGTAATCTAAAATTATTTTAAAATAATAGTGACTAAAAAAAAATTGAAAATTCCAAAATATTCGATATTTTTGTCCATGAGGGTATATATATATATATATATATATATATATATATATATATATATATATAAATATATATAAAAGTGAAAAACGCATGGCTCGCAAAACTGGAAAACAAAAAACAACAAAATAGATATATCGATGGAAGGCAGATATATCGGTGCAGCCAAATTAGAAAAGAAGCATGTTAACTTGGAAAAGGATCGCTACAGGAGCAATGCGACCAATTTGTGGCAATAAAGTTAGAGGACCCTGATGGTTTCCAGGGTAACAACTAACAATAACCACGGAGGAAGCTACAGCTACTTAAGAAAAGGAATTCCAAACGTTGAAATGTTTGAAATAAAAAGAAATTGTTAATAGTAACAAGTAGTAATGATAACGGTACGGTGCATGCAAGTTAGAAAAGGAGCCTTTTAACTTGGGAATGGATCACTACAGGAGCAATGCGACCATTTGTGTCATTGAAGGTAGAAGATCCTGATAGTTTTCAACACAACAACTAACAATAACCACAGAGGAAACTGCAACTACCTGAGGAAAGGAATTCTAAACTTTACAACGTTTAAAACAAATAGAAAAGGTTAATGCGAGTGAATAATAAAAGTAAAATATAATGACATGTCTAGCAAAACAGGAATTAATAATGGCATTCCTTTCCTCAGGTAACTGTAGCTCCGTGGTTATTGTTAGTTGTTGTCCTGGACACCATCAAGGTCTTCTAACTCTAATGCCACAAATTGGTTGCATTGCTTATGTACGCAATGTTACAAAACCAAACTGGGACGCATAAATTACAATATCTTTACTAGAATGAATATTCTTTAGGGACATATTTTAGCAAGTTTCTATTTTATTACTTCCACTGCATTATTCTGAACTCCAAGCCACTGAAAAGTAACATTATTCTTTTTTAGTAATTGATATAGTAGGCTTGCAATCTCTCCTAATTTCTGAACAAACTTTCTTACATAATTTACCACACCCAGCAGTTTTTAAAGCTCTTTCTTGTTTGACTGGTATTTTCATACCATCTTCACTAAAAATGTGTCCCATATATTTCACTATCAGCTGTCTAAACTAAAATTTTAATTTTTTAAACTTTATATCCTTTTCCCGCACTTTTTTAAGTGTTTTGTCATGCTCCTCCATGAAATCAGATGCAATTAATAGATCGTCAAAATATATAAAAACATTTTCAATGTCTCCAAAATTTTTACAATTTAATTTTTAAAAATATTCTGAAGACAGGTTTGGACCGAACGGTAGGTAATCTAAGAAATTTGTAACACCCAAATGTAGTTGCAAATATCGTTAACGAACTAGACTTTTCATTTAACTTAACAAAAGGCGTCTTTAAAGTGTAATACTAAAAAATATTTATTTGCTGATAGTTTGAAACTTATTTCCTCTTAAACTAGGGATCTCGAAATATTCCCGAACAATCTTGAATTCTTGAAGGTCAGACACAGACGCAGTGAACCATCTGGCTCTTAACTATAACTATATTATCAACCCATTTTATGCTTTTGTTACTTTGTTTATAATATTTTCTACTTTATAATTTACCTAATTTCTCTTTTAACCTATTTTTTTTATAGTTAATGGTACTCTTCTAGCTGGTCTAGCTACCGAAACACTATTATTTTATAATTGTATTTTATTCCAAATGTTATTCCAAAAACCCGTAAATATGCCCATTCCCTCAAATACATCATTCATGCTCTAGTAATAATTATTGTTCCTTATTATTGTGTTCCTCATCAACATTCACACTCGGTGTTTCTTTAATTTAGTCAAAAGAATAACATGTTTTTAAACCCAAAATTGGCTGACTTTTAAATCTACAATGTAAAACAAAAATTACAAAGTGTAAAAATTCACGATTTGAAATAACAAAAATTGGTTAGGCGAAGGGATCTAGTAATCCGCAGTCATATTTTCAACCACACACACACAACTAAACATTCTAAATTATAATTCCTATTTATTCTCTTACAATTTAGAGTAATTTTCACTACAGTTATCAATCGTGTACCTCGATAGGCTTCTAACACAGTACCACACTTTTTAACTTTGTACTTACTATTTCTGAATAAAAAATTTAAAATACTCCTAGCTAATATATTTCTTTCCTATCTTGTGTCCATCTTGAATATAATGTCTTGGTTGTGTATGTTGACTAATTCAACCCATTGAATTCAATTTGTACTATTGATTGCCCCAATTTCTTTTACTGAATGTACATATACATACATATAGAACATACATAATATGAATGTATGTTCTTGTTATGTCTTCTAATTTCTTTAACTTTTTTAACATTTTGCCTTTTTTATCTTTTGCCAGTTTTTTCACACAAGATTTAACTCACTTTTTGTTTTATCACTTTCTTGTCTATTTTTTAATGTATTTACTTCAAAACTTTCATTGTTTCTTTCAGATTTTAATTGCCTTTTTATTATTTCAGGATTTCTGCACATATCTATTGCTGTTTCAAGTGTTAACTTTTGAGTATTTAACAATTTTTCTTAAACTGATGCATTACTTGTTCCTAAAACTAACATATCTGTCAAAATGCTTTCCTCCCGAGTTTCATATTCACAGCTTTGTATCAACCTTTTTCTATTACTAAAATAACTATTATAGGGTTATATGCTCCTTGAATTCTGTTATTAAATACAAAACGTTCATATGTTTTATTTTTTCTGGGTGTACATTACCTACTTTTTAAATTCTGATATAACACTATCAATTTTTATTTGGTTTTGGTATTTTGAGAATGTTATATTTATCAACTCCTTCAGATCCAATTATATTTAAAAACAAAGCAATTTCTACTCTGGCCGCTTTGTCATCTTTCTCAGTTGCGATGAGGTACACTTAAAACTTTTGGTATAACTGTACTTTTGACTCTTGTACTGACTGCGCCATTTAATAGTACTCATTTATTGTTAAATATTATATTTAATAAATATACACAAAGTAAAATCTACATGATAGGTTCTAATCTCGTGCTAACTCACGCTTCTTCTTTTTCTTTCTAATGGCCTATTACTACAGCAGGCTCTGGTTGCCAATACTAAAAGAAGAAGTTAGCAACTAGGGTATATCAACATTAGCGGAATAATAAAAAAGTCAAAGGCAGATCATCATTTATAATTATGCATAATATATAAACAACACACAATACATATCTAAACATATAATACATAAACGCAAAATACATAAACATACAAAACAATCAGAATTTGATATTATCCTGAGGGTACAAAACACCATCAACAAAATTTTTAACTGGAAGCATGGCTATTTGCCTACAATATCAAAGTCAACTAAGTCAGCTGTCAATTTGGCAAACAATCAGTTATAATAACAATAGTATTTTAAAAAAATTTATAAATAATCCTTTTTGACAATGATTTCCACTCTTGAAATCATAACACCAAATATTAATTATAAAACGCAATTTTCATTAAAATCAACTGTGTTAAACAGTTTCTTTTAAATATGCCGATTTGCCGTTTTGTACTGCTCATTATGCCCGAGGACTCATTTCTTTCTTTTAAAATTTCCCATGAATGTCTAATCCACGTCCAGACTATCATATCCCTATAACCCCCACTCTCACCCGTACGTTACAAACACACATACGCCCGCATAAAATATCCCCATCAATTAAATTTTCCACGGTGATCCATCAGACTCGCATGTCCACGCTATATCGCCGTATGTACCGCGAATCCACTACCCAACTTGAATTGACATAAGAGATTTGGCGCGTACACTTTTCGGCCAATAGTACGGCGTATAGTAAGTGCGCACGCAGTGCTACTCGCATCCTACGTCATTCGAGATCAATAACCGAGTAGCAAATCCAAGTTGGCGCCGACCAATTTCACGATTTTAGTTTTATGTGTGATAAAAATGGTAAAGGGTGCTTTTTCTCAAGAAAGGTAAATGAAATGCATGCTAAAATAAGCTTCAACGTGTAGTTATCGCTTTGATTTTTTAAATTTCCTGTGTTTAATTAAGTGGAAGAGGGTGATTGTGGTTGACGTTGCCAAGCACCCGATTTATGCCTTCCGAAACGTCTATTAGACCGATTGGGGTAATTTATTAAGTTAAAAGTTTGCCAGAAACTGCTTTTTATTGCTTTATTTATAACCGTATTTTTAAACGATTTTGCACTGTTGTAATATCAGGGTGAGATCGTATTTTTTTGAACTTGACCTGGTAATCACCTTTCGTGTCGCAAATGAATGAAAGTACTTATGTGCAATCAATGTGTAATGAGGTAGAAAATAATTTATGTGTTTTAACAGTCAACGTTATATATTATTTTGTTATTCCGTTGTCACATTATTAATGTTGCATAAAGTTAAATTTTGTTATAATTTTTCACATGACTTTAAAATTGTATGTCTAAAACGCTTCTAATAATGCTGTAGTTCTAAGTTCATTCATTTTGGTAATTACTCCTTTCTATTTATGCATCGTATACCTACATATTTTCTTATTATTTGTAAACTGAAGTAAGAATTAAAAGTGTATTGTCTATACGAGTACCCAACATGTTCCACATTAGAAAACCTTTTAAATCATTATGTTATTCCTCCTAAGTGTTGTTATAAAAAATTCCTCAGCTTGTTATCAATTGTAGTCCAAATTTTGTGTTAACACAAAATATGTTATATGTCAAAAATATCATTTTGACGTTTACCTGGCGTGTCTATTCCAAAGACCAAATAAGTCATGCTGATGTGTATTGTTAATCAGTGTTTACAATTTTCATTTATTTTTGCCTTTTCCTTGGCAGTGATTTCATTCAGGTACTTCTGTTTTTGATAACAAAAATTGTTTGTGCTTTTTTCGTTCAATTTTTTTCACATTGCTATCATTCGTTTAACCTTAAATTTAGTTTTTATTAAATTTAACACATTTTTATATATGTGGACATGTTTTATTCTAGTCTACACTTTTTAAGAACTTTAAAGTAGTAAATCAATTTGATTTTATCGATCTCCGATCAGATTATTTGGCTTAAACCATGGCTTTTGGACCAAATATGACCATAAGATGTTGCCGTTGAAAAAACAGAGTGCGTGAAATCCTTTTTTTTCGTTTTTGATAATTATAACACTTTTAACTTGTTATCAAAATTGGCAGAATAGAATACTATTTAATTTATTATTGAAGCGAAGCTTATATGCTGGCGTGGTATTACTTTTTTCTCTATAGTAAAATACTAAGGCAAGCGTCACGAAACTAGCATCACGAGAAGGCGTTACGGCTAGCGTCAGGAAATAGCGGTTCTTCACATTAATTCACTACTCTCGATTAATTCGTTTCTAGTCATCATATATTCATTCTTAGAAAGTTTAATTTAAAATACAGACATACAGATTAAATGCGAAGTAAAAAATTAAAAGAATATGTTAATAAAAGATTCGATTTGCAACGATTGTAAAAATTTAAAGGTCATAATGTTATGCAATTGATAAACATATTGAATCATCTGTTGATTTTATGACACTTCTCGTGTTAAAATATTTTTCATATAAATACAATTATTATTTTTAAACATTTTATTTGGTTTATTAGTTAATTATTTAATAACTAGAGTTACTATTAAAGAATATTTATTTATATTTTATTATTAATTTAGTATTTTATCTGAATTTGACAGGTCTTTCAGAAGTAAACAACGTATGCTTTATTAATACTTTAACAGGTGGCGTTATGAGCAAACACAATAATTTATTGAATTTATTTAAAATATAAAAGAATACATAAATAATAAAATTACTTATAATAGTAAAATTTGGAGGGAGGAAATCAACGGATGTACTTGTAGGCTTCTCAACTAATCATAACAGGTGACCTAATAGTCATAGATGACGTTACAGAGACACTGTGACTGATACATTTAAATAGAAATTAGTATTTATTTAATTTATTCAATAAAATCAGCTTAGAAACAAAATTAGTATGATTGAATAGGTATGTGTAATATCTTTCAAACGAGATATCATTGGCCAGAATGTTCTTGTAGGGGAGAGAATGAGGTATCTGGTTCGATGATTTCAAAGAAAATAGTTTAAAAACTTTATTCTCACCTTCCTACATTTGGTAGATAAAAAATAAATACAGCTCTCGAAGGACCAGCGACCAATATTTAGCAAAATTTCAGATTAATTATAGTATAGTAAATAGTAAAATTGAATAGAATTGAATTGAATAGAATAATTAAAATGAGGTTTCCGGTAGAAATATTTTTATTTTATTATTTACATAAATAAATAGCAGTATCGGAATGGCGATTAAATCACCCTTTTGAATAATATTGGAATATATAAATGTTCTTAGAATACACAAATGTTAACATTAACCTTCATAGGACGTGCCTCAAAATATTACACAAAAGACACCAGTAACACAAAATTTTTATAGTATTGAACATTTATTCGACTAAAGCATACACATTACTACAAAATACATTCTACTGCTGACGCTAACAGACTAGAAACAACTTCATACTATTTGTACAATGTACACAAACTATCTCTGATTTTGCGTGTTCTAGACATACAAAATTGTTACATTTTACACATATTTTACTAATAGGTCATAAGTTTCCGGAATTCTGTATAAAATTTGTCAGGCCCTACAGTTTTACCATCTTTAGTTTTTCTAATAGCTGCCGTGACGTCTTCAATGGTAATCGGGGGTCCTGTTTGGCATTCTATGTCTTCAATGGCAATCTGCCTTTCATCTGCAATTGTTACTTTCACATATTTCTTCCAAGTTTCTAGTCTCTCTTTCACACTTAGTAGTGGGTTACCTTGGTTGAGTGCCAAACATCCAACTCTAGGCTTGTATAAGCCTGCAGCTTCTTTAACTTTTTTGTGAATGAATCGTGTTTCTGTTGTAATAGCTGTATTTCTGCACATTGTTCTCTCAGCTGTGTGTCCTTAGCCATTCTGATTGCTTTTTTGACCTCTTTGTCTAATCTTTTGCATAATGTCTTGTCCTGATCTTCGACCTTTCGTCTCTCTTCTATCATATCTAGAATCTCATTTGTCATCTACGATTTTTTTCTAATTTTTGATGGTTTGAGGAATTTTTCTTGTATGTCTTGTGAAACTTTATGAAATTTGAAAGTTTGACATCAGTAAATGAAATCAATGATTAGAGTCGTATGTTTACCGTTCAAATTTAAATCGAGATTATTATTTCATTTGCTAAATACTCGTTAATTATATTTTGGATAATCTATCACTACAATGTAAGAAGAAAAATGGGTGGATGAAGAATGAATCTCCAGTGTATTTCTCATTCTTCTTCTTAATGCTTCGGGGTATAAAATTGAATCTTAATAATTATTCATTTACTAAAGGTTAGCGAAAATTCTGGCGTACTAGTTTCGATCTTGCATTAACTAATATGTATACAGCCAACTGCCGGAAATTATATCATTTTAATTTACATTATATTCCAATTAGGATGTTTTTATTGGCTCTATAAAATCAAAAGTATTTGTCATCCTATCAATATAGTAGCATGAGAGTTGGTAAATTTTTTTAATGTTTTTAATTCACTCGGCTTTATACTTTTTTGTTAGTAAAAACTTCAAAATTAAGATATTCCTTGACTATAAGGCACAATTTGTTGCTCCTCAATAAAATGAACCATCAACAACAGATGCTGCGTCATTAATTATATAAAATCTTATCTCCGACAACCTAGAATGAGAAAGAAGTCATAAAGAAACAAGAAAGTTGTAGACATTGTGAAAGTCTGTCGTTTAGTTTTAAACGAGTGTCTACTAAGGTTTTTAAAAATATGATGAGATTGATTTTGCTGAAAAACAGTTAAAATGGTTTAAAGCTTTTGGAATGGTAATGAAAACTCTACAATTGATTTTAATTTTTGATTGCAGCTACGACAATCAATCTATTCAAAATTATTACAGACTTTACTAAAGATATAAAGAGATAAAGATTTGCAATAAATGTTTAATAAAATACTAAATACGATTATGACTAATAAGATCAAAAGAAACAATATTTCATCAATTATGGAGAAATTATGGTAGTTTAATTAAATTGTTCTTTTGATTTTAGAAAGTAAATAACAAACATTTATTTTTGTTATTATCGGTAAAAGCTTTCAATTACGTAGAAATTGTTTTAAATAATTACGACATAATGTCCTAAATAAAAAGGATGACTTGTTTCTTTATTTTATATTTATATATGATATTATTACGTTCTTCTATGGGTTCAGGAATTAAGTAAAGTAAACGTAGTTTAACTAATATTATTTAACTCACTTAACTACAAAAATCTCACTAAATGACAAATATATCATTAAAAATCATAAATACACTTCGCCGACAATAATATGGATATCACTTAGAAGAAAAATTGATATAGCCGAGCAGTTTATATTTTTATATACATGAACATCTGTTTTAGCGTTCCATCGAAGGTATGCCAAATCAGCACTTTAACATGATATTCTAGAAAAATATAGATAAAGACTTCAAGAACTTTGATAAAGTGGTTGATTTGACTTCGTGGCGGCATTTAAAGCATTGTACCCTATAAAATCTCTCCCTTATTTCAGGTACTTCGCCCCGAACAGTATCTAAGCGAACTTGGTCAGTGGATTTTGTCCTTCATAAGGACACAGTCTCTCCAGGTGGACAACCTTCGGCTTACTTTGTGGCGTCAGTTGCACCCTATATACAAGGTTGTTTATCTTCTTAGTAACCAGGTAACCCTCCCAGGGACGCTGCAACTTGGGACTTAGACCTTTCCTTATGGTTGCTTGTTAAAGCCAAACTTCATCACTTTCTTTAAATCTAAGGAGAGTGGATTTCTGATCGAATCTAACTTTCATCCGGTCACTGGTAAGTTGTAGCCTATTACTGGTGAAATCGTGGACTTTAACCAGTCGATCTTTAATTAAGGTCGCTGACATACTTGGAGAGTGTCTTTTGCTCGGCCTCTCAGCATTTTAGATTAGATGGCCATATATGAGATTGATAAGAAGCTTTATCTCTCGACCAGTTATTAACATTGTTGGAGTGTAACAAGTTGCTTCATGATGGGAGCTTCGGTAGGCTAGTAGAAACAGAGACACCAGGTTGTCCCAGTCTCTCTGATTTGCATGTGCAAACAGGGACAGGTAGTTGTTGATAGCCCGGATATATATTTCTACCATGCCGTCAGACTGAGGATGAAGGTTCTGGTCTTCTTAATTCCGAGCAAAGCCATCGTGATCTTCCAAGCTTCCGATTCGAAGATGCGCCTCTAGTCAAAATAAAGCAAAAGTGGAACCATATCGGGAAACGACATTTCAAGCAGGGCCTCACCAACTGTGATTGCTTCTTGGTTGGCTAGTGCAACTTCTTCTGGCTATTTGGAAAAATAGTCCATAGCAACCATCAAATAGTTTCCTGATGTTACTGAATATGGTCTCAGAATGTTAAAAGCAACTCGTTCCTATAATACCTCTCACAGACTCCACCCAGAGTCCTATTTATCCCAAAATGTCCCCTGGAGCGGCTATCATGGAGTTCTGCAGGCACGTTGTTAACACATGACCTTGGGAGAACAACTTGGGGTACTGCCTACTGGCTGGGTTACTACTATAGGATACTACGTCATCACTCGTAAATGGAAGAGTCCATCTAGACTCTCCCATTTAGGAGTGATGACGTCATCTCGCAAACACAAGGAGTCCCACTGAAGCCAGTAGTCCTTCACTGCTTGCGCATATTTGGCAATCTCCTGACACTGTAGCCTAGCTTCACTTTTCAGCTACCCACGGACTATCTTTAGATCTTAATCTTTTTTCTGCTCATGGTCTAGCTTTAGATCTAAATCTTTCGTCGGCTCAAGTACCAACTTTACATATATCTGGATTTTTCTTCTGCTCACGGATTAGCTGTAGATCTGGATCTTTCTTCCACTCACAGACTAGCTTTAGATCTGCGTCTTTTTTCTGCTTACAGACTAGATTTGGATCTGAATCTGTATTCTGGTCAGCTTGACGACGTTTCTCTTCAACTTTCTTTTCTTCCTGACGACATCTCTCTTCAGCTTTTTTTTCTTTCTGACGACGTTTCTCTTCAACTTTCTTTTGTTTCAGACGACATTTTTCTTCAGCTTCCTTTTCTTCTTATTACATCTCTCTTCAGTTTGTTTTTTTTCTGACGACGGTTCGCTTTAACTTTTTTTCTTCCTGGCGACGTTTCTCTTTAACTTCTGTTTCTTCCTGACGACGTTTCTCTTCAGCTTTTTTTCTTCCTAACGACGTTTCTCTACAGCTTATTTTTCTTCTCTTCGACGTTGTTCCATTGCGGCAATCATATCTAAAATTTTCTTTATCTTTGTCTCACTTCTTGGTTTGACCATAAAAATTCTTGACAATAACTTCTTTTTTTGCCGATTTGCTAAAAGGGTCAAAAATCAATGTTTTTTTCAATAATCTTTTTCAGGTATTTAAAAGCCAGTTGTAATCTTAAAAATTTACGCAGAATTTTTTTTAAAATAAGAAAACACTACACAAAATTTCAGCAAAATCGATCAAGTAATTTTTGCAAGATATTTTGCAATCCAAATTTTTGAAAAAAGTTTTTAATTTTTAATATTTTGCAGAGCCGACACAAAAGTTTTAAATAATAGAAATTAAAAAAAATTGTAAAGTATTTTTTATATTAAAAAGACTTTCTGGATTAATGTTGAAGGTTCTATGTGACCTTTAAATACCTGAAAATTATTATTGAGAAAACATTGATTTTTGACCTTTGTTAATGATTTTTGCTAATTTCACAATAATAATCATTTTTTCAATTTGAAATTATTTTTGCCTTGAAGGAAATTTAATTGCAAAATTCTTTTGTCACAAAATTTTTCTAAAATACTGGGCTGCCGAGAGATATCAATGAAAAGAGAAAAAAATAAATTTTTTTCCCAAATTGTTTAATAAAACATTTAGAGCAGCTTTTTGAAGTGTCCCCATACTGAAATTTTTATTTCTACCTCAACTCAAAACTGATACCACCTGGTCTATAATTATTTGTTTGTGTTATAGTTTATATTTTAAAGTCGTATTACCTGTTGATAAGCAGTACTAACTTGTATTTAATTGATTAGTTAATTTGTTTGGGTGACTTATAGCATATCCTAACTACTTTTATTAATTGTGTTGTATATGCTATTATTCACGGTTATTCTATGAAATACTCAGATATGAAAGCAATTGTTTTGTTTTTTATGCTGTATATATTTTTATAAAGAAATATATCTACTTTCATGAAGGATATAAAAAAAAACGGGTGTGGCAGTCCAGTGGGACTGTCGGTAGAAGTTATACTTCTATATACGCTTTCGTCGTTACAAATTTATATGGGAGTCAATCTACACAATCATTACATATGTAATGCTATAGGTAAGAGAGAGCAGAAAGAGAAAAAGAATTAGGTATACAGGTATATGGTGCATCGTTTGCTGTATATAAACATTTGACCTGTAATAGGAGTATAGTAAGTAAATTAAGGATTGAATCAATATTTTAATGAAAATATATATTTTTATTTTCATATACGAGTATGTATAAAAGGAGTTAAATGCAAAAAAATTAAATTTTTTACACATACTCTGCAGTAAAATTTATTGTTAATATTGTTATTAATATAAAAATACAATACAATACACTGAGACATAATTCAATGTTATAATACAAAACAAATTAAAATGCAATGTTCATAAGTATTTTAAAATGACAATATACGTAACTTACGCATATGTTTAATTTACCATGATAATAATATTAATAAAAAAATAATAATATTATATATATAAAAGAGTATGTATAAAAGGAGTTAAATGCAAAAAAATTAAATTTTTTACACATACTCTGCAGTAAAATTTATTGTTAATATTGTTATTAATATAAAAATAAAATACAATACACTGAGACATAATTCAATGTTATAATACAAAACAAATTAAAATGCAATGTTCATAAGTATTTTAAAATGACAATATACGTAACTTACGCATATGTTTAATTTACCATGATAATAATATTAACAAAAAAATAATAATATTAATAAGTATTAAATATGTTTACAAAAGGAACATTTTTATTCTCGAGAGAGAAAGAGAGAGAAAATATATCTTCTGTCTCTCTCTCTCTCTTACCTATATCTTACATATGTAATGATTTTGCCGATTCACTCAATATGTACGAATACACACAAATTTCCAACGTCGAACGCGCGTATAGAAGTATAACTTCAAAAAATGTTTGTGTAAAAATAAAAAACCAACAACTTGGATTATGTTGTAAATTTTCATTTTATTTTAAAATTTAGCATTTTTGCGTATATAACATATATTTAATAAGACTAAAGTGGGGTTTTTAAATATTTCAAAAATAAAAAGGAAATTCATATTGGGATTCGAACTCACATATACCAGCGTATAAACCAAACACGTAAGAAATTTGCTAATTAGACATGACACTAACTGATTTCAAAATTGACAGTTGTCGGTCATATAGTGATTTATTGTAATTATTATTTTGAAATACAAAAGCCTAAAATAATTATGAACATTTAATAAATAATACAAAACATATTACATAAATAATAATATTAATATATATTATATTATATATATATATATATATATATATATAATATATATATATATATATATACATATATATATATATATATATATATATATATATATATATATATATATATATATATATATATATATATATATTAATATATATACAAAAGGAACATTTTTATTCCCGATAGAGAAAGAGAGAGAAAATATATTTTCTGCCTCTCTCTAACTCATATCTTACATATGTAATGATTTCACCGATTCACTTCCGTGCAAATTTCCAACGTCGACCGCGCGTATAGAAGTATAAGTTCAAAAACAATTACCATTAAAATTGTATCGCAGGATTAGAAACGACTTATATGCTTTACTGAGATTACTATCAATTATTTTAATTAATTTTTAAAAGTCTCTTCAGGATAAAATAAATTCTTTGTTGCAAAAACTTTATATCAAAAAAATATTCAAATAGCTTTCTTATACAAAAATAAACTTTAATAGGTTTCATTATAGATTCTGGTTATCGCGAGTGCCCTATATCGATATCCAATCTCTTCCTTTGAAGATTAGGAAAACTTCTCGAGTGAAATTCTTTGGAATTTTTTAAAAGTTGTAAAAACGTCGTTTGTCAAGTATCGGAACTTTCCGAAAGTTAATTACGTGTAAATGAAGCGATAATTAAGAATTTTCATTTAAATTTAAGCATTGGAAATTTCACATTTCCTTTTCGAATATAACATTCCTTAAACGAGTTCGATAGGAAAACGGTTTCATAACTTTAAATTGTTTTGGGATTTCCTAATTTATTAATATAAAAAGCTGTTTCAACGATGTTTAATAAACACTGTATCCAGTAGCATGTTTGTTTTTTTTTATTAAATTTGCAAATTTACAATCTGCTATTACAAGCTATTAGTAAATGTGAGTATTGAAAATACATGAGAGGAGAAATTATCCACTGATAACACTCCCAACACTAACCTCTTCAATCGTCGTCTGACTTCTGGTTGGAGGTGTAGTTGTGTTGCTTCCTCGTTGGGGTGGCTGGCTGATGTTCTAAATAATTTTTTGTTAGTCTGCTGATTTCGTCTTTAACGAACGGTATAACAGAGTCATCATGCAGTGGTTTGTTATTAATGTATCACGGCGCGTTGAAAATCATTCTGATTATTTTGGATTGGATCGTCTGAATGATTTTGGTATTAGAAGGCTTTGCACAGCCCCATAGTTGCACTCCATATGTCCATATAGGCTTTATTATGCACTTATACAATAGAAGTTTATTATCTGTTGATAACTGTGATTTTTGGCCTATTAGTCAATTCATTTGACGTATTTTTATGTTGATTTGGATTTTTTTTGCCAAGATGTGTGCTTTCCAAGTGAGCTTTTGATCAAGTGTCATTCCCAGGTATTTGACTTCCATTTTTACTGCTAGTAATATGTTGTTTAGTCTGATTCTCGGACATATGATGTTCCTGTTGGTGAATATAATTTGATTAGACTTAGTATGGTTAACTTTGATTTTCCATCTATTCATCCAGTCTTGTAGTAGGTTCATGTGTATTTGAAGGTTTCCTGATGCTACTTGGGGATTATCATCGATAGATATTATGGCGGTGTCATCTGCGAACATGGCTACTGTGGTCGTATTTGTTGTTGGGATAGCAGCAGTGTATATGAGGTACAGGAGGGGACCCAGGACACTTTCTTGAGGGACATCGAATTTTATGGGATAGTAATGAGAGGTTTCTGTAAGGAATATGACTTAAAAGTGACGTTCTGTGAGGTATGATTTTAAGAGTAGATAGTGAGGAGTGGGAAAGGATGACTTAAGTTTATACATGAGACCGTCAAACACGGTTGAAGGCTTGTTCTATATCCAGGAAGGCAGCAGTGCAATTTTTTTTCTCTTCGAGGCATATATTATTGTTTTTAACAATCCTATGACACTGTTGTAGAGTTGAATGGGCTTCGCGGAAACCAAACTGGTGTGTTGGGATCACTGAATTAATTTCGATGTCTTCTGAGAATCTTTAGAGCAGAAGTCTTTTTAAGATTTTTGACATTATTGGAAGTAGGCTGATTGGTCTTTATGAAGTAGTAATATTTGGTGGTTTATTTGGTTTACTAATCATAATTATTTGTGCGAACTTCCAATTAATCGGGTAGTAGACTAATCTTATGATACTATTATATATCATTGTTAGTAGGACAATTGCTTTTCTCGGTAATTTTTTAAATATTAGCCCAGTAATCATGTCATGTTTGATTGCAGTAGCTAAGTTTGTATTCCGTAGTTTATTTAAAGTCTTCGTTCATCTAGTTGGTAATTGTCCTATCTTCCATACTTTTAATACTTTCCGCACTACTGATATAATTTAAGAATATCAGTATCCTTGTAAAATACAGAGCTAGAGAGAGATTTCTTATTTTTTTGAATCTCTAAGGTATTTAAAGTATCCATCCCAATATAAAAAGTGTACAATTTTCTTTAATTTGGTGTTCTATAAATGCTATAAACACGTTTTTTGACAATAATATAACAGAAAATAATACCCCAGTAACCAAGATTAAAAGACCAAGAACGGGATGGAGTTTATAATAAGCAGTAGAAAAGGTAATGTTCGGAATGTAGATCTTCTAAAGAGATTCTTTACCGGAAGTGACCATTGGATGGTAGGAGTAAAAGTGTAGATAAACATAGAAAAAAAAATGAAATATGATGATTCTTAAAAAACACCTTTGTCAGAGAAAGAATGAAATAAAAAGGACTGACTCTATAACTGAACTTTGATGAGCTATAATGATTATGATATAATAGTATCCCATAAATACTATCGCTGAAAAGAGCGATTGAAGGATGGGCATCTCAATAAGTGGCCGAAAAATAAACAAACTACGTTTTGCAGACGACACAGCTCTTTTTGCAAATAGACAAGAAGAGTTAAATAATAGTATGTGACTGGTTAAAAACAAAAGTCCAATTTTTGGCATGCAGTCAAACATATCAAAGACAAAGATCATGATAATAGATAGATTACATAACAATCATCCACACATAACCACGATTGGTTTGAGGATGTGAGCTTATATTTATATCTGGGATCATTGATCACAAACACAGGGTCACTACAGGAAGATCTAAAACGTAGATATGATCTAGCAAATGAGATTAATCAACTGCTTAATATTACCAATACTGACATACAATAAGGAGATAACGAAAAAAAATTAGATAACAAAAAGACAACAGAATGCGATTGCGATTAAAAATGCAATGAAAGAAAATAAGACTTTAATGGTTCTACACATAACAATGTAAATAGGACGAAACACGTGCAAAAACATTCCGAAGAGAATATTGTGACAAACAGAAATAATAGACTAGGGAAATAAGCAAAAAAAAATACCCTGTTTGTGACACTCGTCCGGCCAGGCAACCGCCAGTTGTTTTGAGTAGTATGGACCATTGTAACAAGAACCTATATGTTTCCTGCAGTGGATTTTTTGGGCTTAATTAATTATTAACAAATTACGGTCAAAAAACGGGGAAAAAAAAACTTATAAGTCATATAAAAACCTTCACGATGCCGTTTTCTTAATATTCTTATTTGTTGCTCAGAAAGTTGGAAAATCATTCAAAAATTTCGGTTTTCTTTTCACAATGTTGGGTCTTGTGATGCTTAAAATAAGTTCAAAATTTCAAGTTGATTGGTCATTGAGTTTAAAAGTTATTTCATTTGTTTATCCCAAATTAAATTTTTTTGCAACAATATAAGTCAGAAAATTAAACAGGTATATTAAATATACGGATAGATTTTAAAAGAAGAAGATTTATTTTATTAATATTATTTAAAAAAAATATTTGACAAATATTTGGCAAAACCATGCCAATTTTCTGCTTATAAACAAATAGAATAATTTTTTAAACATTGACTGCAAAATACTGATTTTTTCATATTTTGATAAACGAAAAAAATTTACCATTTTTTGACCTTAATTCGTTATTAATTAATTCAGTCCAAAAAATCGATTGAAGGAAATATATAGGTTCTTGTTATAGATGTCCACACTACTCAAAACATCTGTCGGTTTTCACGAAAAAAAGCTTATTTCCCTGGGCTTTAAGTTCTTACAGAAAATGGAGTTCTTCTACAGAAATGTTTTTCATACGTAATAAAAATTACGTATGAGAAACTTTTAAACCAAAGATCAGAAGATACCAGATAAAATTTTAGTCTTAGGTAAAAGAATAACATGTGCTGTTTCCATTGTGGGAAACATTGAATTTGTTAAGCAAAAGTTAATGATATAATTATGTGTGATATAAAGTAAAAGAAATGGTAAGATTTTATAATAAATTTTGTGGAAGTTTTGAAAACAAAGGTTTCAGTGTTTTATTGTTACATAAAAGAAATGGAATACACAGTTGCGGCGTTAATATGTTAATACCATCATCACCAATAGCTTTACTTTTTATATTATTAATAGTATGAAAATATTAATTTCAGATACTGGTATAAACGTAAGAAAATAACTGAGGAAATACTTACATATATAACATAATGACGGTATTAGATTTTTGTTTTGATACAGGACAGCGACAGCCGCTTATACATATTTCGACCTCTTTAGGTCTCCTCAGAGCGGTATAGCCACTACTCTGAACCAAAACAAAAATCTTTCCCGTTCTAGACAATAGTTATCAAAATAACTATATACGGACGTAACTACGCCATCTAAAAACAAAAAGAGAAATCAAACGATCTCTACCTGGCGAAACCGAATTCAAATTTTTTTTTTGAAAAATAGGGTTAGGTTTATCAAGGTAGAAATCGTTTGATTTCCCTTTTTGTTACTTACATATATTTTCATAGCATATTTGTGTATCAATGGTAGTATATAATATATCAGTAACAAAAAAAAACAAAATTTGTTTAATTTACTAATGTTTGTATTTTGAGAACGATTTCCGAATTGGAAATTGAAACGTCAATTAACGTACTTTAACCTTTAATTGTGGTTTATTCTCATTTAAACAGTAATTACTTTAAAATGCCACAAGAAACAAGCTTCAGAACAATGTCTGCTTTGATGTGTGGTATAACTTCAATAAAGTGTTTATTTATCTCATTTGCATTTCACACGTTTTTTATTTCGAAGTTATTTTTGGTTTTGCAATCATTTACCAAATATTTGAAGGTATTCTACATATCTTGAGAAAATTGAGCATGTATATTTTTAAAATACGATTTTTTCTACCTCATAGTCATGGCTGTTACTAAGTTACGTAATACTTTATAGTCATTCCATTGATTTATATTTTTAGTGAACTTATAAGCAGTAATATCATCCAAGTTTATGCTCCCACTGCTGACGCAGATGACCAGAATATTGAAGAATTCTACCATCAAATAGAAGAAGTGCTAAAAATAACAAAGAAACACGAAGCAATAATAATTATGGGTGACTTTAACGCTAAAGTTGGACAGAAGATGACGCAGGGCATCACCGGAAAGTTTGGCTTGGGAGAGAGAAATCAAAGAGGTGAACGTCTAATAGAATTCTGCCAAGAAAATGACTTCGCCATTACAAATACCTGGTTTCAACTTCCAGAAAGGCGTCTCTACACGTGGAAATCCCCTCAAGATGGACATCAAGACAGAATAGTACGGAACCAAATATACTACATCCTATTGTACACCTAAAATACAAATTAAATTAAAGAAATTAACAAAGCTAACTAAGCCTTGTAAGATATATCTCGACCCCCTGAAAAACCCTCAAACGCGCGAACACATATCACAGCAGATAAATAGTAAAATACACAGAATATCAAATATACCAAACGAAAACAGAACCGTTAACGAATGCTGGTATGATATTCAAAACTCGATTTTAGAGAACGTTCAAGAGTCTTTGAAAATACCTACCATGTTGGCAAAAAATGAGTGGATGACACAAGAAATTCTAGACCTGATGGAAGTTCGACGGCAACACAAAAATAGAAATATTATCGAATACCGTGAAATCAATAAACGCATAAAAAGAAAAATTAAGCAAGCCAAAGAATCCTGGCTTGAGAATTTATGTAAAGAAATAGAACACCTCCAAAAAAAGCATGACAGTTTCAACCTCCACAAGAAACCTAAATATACTGCCGGAATTAGAAAACAGAAAAATGCTCACATACTTAAAAGCGCGGACGGAAAAATTTGTGATCACGAACAACAGTGCAAAGAATGGGAGAGATACATCACTGACCTTTTTGACGATGCTTCTAGAGAAAATGCTCCAAATACTGCCTGTGACAACCAGTTAGACAGAGGTCCCAGTATACTGAATTCGGAAGTCAAAAAGGCAATACAGCAAGCCAAAAACAATAAAGCACCTGGACCAGATCAAATCCCTGCTGAGCTACTTAAACTTTTGGATGATGAAAGCATTGCCTGCTTAAACACTTTCTTCAACAAAATTTACAACGAAGGAAAAATACCAGATGATTGGTTAGAGTCACTGTTTATAACATTACCAAAGAAAAGCAGGCCCACCAAATGCAGCGATTTTAGACTAATCAGTTTGATGAGTCACACACTGAAGATACTCTTACGAATTATACAAAACCGAGTATTCCTTCTATGCGAAAGTAGGATGGGTAATAAGCAATTTGGATTTAGAAACGGTCTAGGAACTAGAGAGGCACTATTCTGTATGCGCGTTCTATTACAAAAAAGTTGTGAATTCCGAAAGAATGTTTATGTTTGTTTCATCGACTTCGACAAGGCGTTCGACAGAGTACAACACGATACACTCTTCGATTGCCTACGGGCAGCAGGACTTGATTACTATGATATAAGACTGCTGAAATACTTATATTACAATCAAGTAGCCTCTATCCAAATTGAAGACAGTCCCACTGAAACATATCCATCAAACGTGGAGTACCGCAGGGTTGTGTTTTGTCACCTACTCTTTTTAATCTGTACTCTGAAGAAAACTTTTGGGAGGCTTTGGATGACAGACAAGAGGGAGTAAGACTAGGTGGAGAAGTAATCAACAATAATAGATACGCTGACGATACAGCCATTCTTGCAGAAAATTTACAAGATCTCCAAACATTACTAAATCTAGTCAGTGAAGCAAGTTATCAGAGAGGCCTAAAAATCAACATTTCAAAGACAAAGTGGATGGCAGTGCGAAAGATCAATATAGATCAAGGTCTGATTTCTCTTAATGGAGAGGAGATCGAAAGGGTGAATCATTTCAAATACCTTGGCAGCTGGTTAAATGTAAATTGTGACTCTGATGAAGAGATAATAACCAGGATCGAAATATCACGTAAGGCTTTTATGACCTGAAAACCAGTTTTATGCAACAGAAACCTGTCGATAAATATTCGTAAGAAGGTCCTGAAATGTTATGTGTGGTCCATCCTATTGTATGGTTGTGAGACATGGACGTTAAAAACCACAATGCTAAACAAGTTAGAAGCATTCGAATTGTGATGCTATAGACGAATCCTAAAGATATCGTGGGCTTCGCACACTTCCAATGAAGATGTTCTTCAAATGATCAATTCAGAACGTCTGCTCATAAATACCCTAAAGAGGAGAAAAACAGAATACTTCGGCCATATAATTAGAGGACCTAAATACCATCTACTTCGCCTTATAATACAAGGAAAAGTGGAAGGAAAGAGATGGATTGGTCGAAAGAAACTTTCATGGCTGCGTAATATTAGACAATGGTGCGGTTCCACAGTAGAAGAATTATTTCGCGCAGCAGCCAACAGAGAAAGGTTTCAGGAAATTGTAAACATGATGACGGCTAACGTCTGAATACGGACACGGCACCCAAAGAAGAAAATAAGCAGTAATCCCTATCTAAAATTAATTGTCTAATGGTATCAGTTAATCATGGAGAATATTTACTTGAGATTTTAAAAGTCTGATGTAGAACATAATTGTCAAGTAGAGTAATAATATTTTTAGAGAGAAAATCGACTTTACTATCTATATCTGGTAATTCATATATTATTCTCCATGGTATATATTCTAGATTTGATTTAAACTGACTGTAAGTTTTTGACAATTTATTAATACAAATAAATTTATTACTAGTGGTAATAAATTTATTTGTATTAATTTATTTTGACATCACAAGCAAATTTTAAAACAACCATTTCATGATCGCTTAGTTCTGATATATGTTTTACTTCAAAATTTTATCCTCAGTAGATGTGATTACATAATTAAGCAGAGTCGATGTGAACTGCGTTCATGATTTACCATCTGCTTTAGTCCACGACCATCTAATATATCTGTAATGAACTGTGAAATAATTATTGGTATTTAACAGATCACCATTAAGTCTCTCAAACAGAGGAAATGATCTACACTTGGCAGTACTGATGATAAAACTGTCCAAAACTCCAAAGAAAGTTTTTTAAAATGCTCCATAAGGATTATATAAAAACACCAACAGCTAATGCGTCATATCGAAGAGAGTGTTTTAATCATATCTGTTCAATTTCATTCGATGACTTAATCAGCACATAATTTATATTTTATGTAAAGACCTACACCTCCACCTGCGCCATTTTTATTCCTGTCGAATCACTCAAAATTATAACCAGGTATATGTTCTTACTGGATATTGATTCCTTTAATCATGTTTTACTTATACCTAAAATATCTAAATCATTTTACAGAATAAGCTCTTTTACATCATTAAAATACTCAACTAGCAATCTAGAGTTTATATGAGCTCACTTTAAACTACTTATGTTATGCTTAAATTAGATCCCTACTAAATTACTGCAAACGATTATGTACATAATTAAGCATAGGTTGAAGATGATTATTATTTACATAAACAGTATTTCTCATGTAATGTGTCAACAGTTAAAAAAATAAATTAAAATTACCTTTGAAATCAAAACACGATATAAACTGAGGATTACTTATTACTAAATAAATTAAGATGCACAGTTGAATTTTAATTTAAGCATAAAGAAAATATCCTTCGCCAAGTTCAAACAATTAAAGCAATATTTGAAAAAAACACATTCCTAGACCCATTTCGCGATACATATATTTTACCTTGATATGTCCAGCAGTTCTTGGCATTTATAGATGTCCTCAATTTTTTTAATAATTTCTGAAAATCAGAAGAGAGCATTTCACTAATCACGATAGTACTTCTTTTAAGTTTTTTCTTCCTATTAAATACTTTTGTTTTCATCCATTTGGTCACAAACACACCGGCTACCGGTCTTGGCATTCTATCATAGTCCGGTTTTTTATCTAGTCCATAGCAATAAACTAAATTGGGTGGCAAGATCGGTATATTAAGTTTATTCTTGATTTGATTTGTAAAAATACCTAGTCGGTCTTTCTCTTTCTCATCAATACCAATAATAATAAGGGATTTAAGACGTTTGTCTTGTTTTAAATGAGTTGCTTATTATCAAAGTCACCAATCTCCACCTTGACAATTTTACAGGAATCGCGAAATTTTATGGTAGCTTTATTTCTGTTACGATTTACCTAATTAGTATAATTTGTTGTAAATATGTAATGCATACTTTGTTTCGCACACTTTTTTTATAGTCTATCAAGTATCTACTGAGAAAATTAAAAAAGAAAAATAAACATTGGTGATTGTGATACTAATACTGTAACTTTGGTTACTTTGATACAAACTCCGCTGCCTCCAAGTCATTTGAAGTAGGTCTAGTTAAATCAGAAGTCATTCTTGTCAAAATTAATTTTATTTAAATGAAATTTTAATGAAATTACACAGATAGTGCTATATTTTCTTCACTGTGTGGACCATAGAATGAATCTTGGTTAGGTACGCTGGGTAGATCCATGTTCTGTAAAGGTGTTTAAAGGTGGAATTTCAAGCAAATTCCTGACGTCTTTTAACTTCTCTTGACTGACATTTTGTATATTGTTGGCTTCACGTATGGTAGAATCGATACGAGATAACTTTTATTTAATCTTCATTAAGCTTTGAAACACTGCAGTTGAAACTTTAAAATTTGGATCTCCCTTCACCAAAATGTCTCCAGGTTTTTTTATGGATCGCTTGAGATAAAGTCGTTTACATTTAATAAGTTTAAAAGACACTGCCTTGTAGCTTTAATGAAGCTATCAGCGTCGGTCTTAAAATCGAAACGTTCAAATCTTGGTAAGCTAACAAAACAGTGGTATAATCTTTCAGTTCTTTGTAATATTCTGTAGAATTTGCTACAATTTCAAGTTTTTTTTTTATTTCTCCTTGAATCAGCCGAAATATCCTTCTGGGAGGAATAAATGAGAGTCTTCGTACAGGGAGTGATAGCTCCATTGTCTTTATATTCACTAGAGCTCGCTTGCATAACCATGTCAAGCACATAGTAAGCACAATCGTATTCTTATTTTGACCGCCACATCCGTCACACACAAGTCTCACAGTAGTAACCTTTGACATATCTGTTTGGCATAAACGATGCCAGATTGCAGAGGCTATATGATTGGAAGATTTCCCGTATTGGTCCAGCAATAGCTGAATCAGTGAGGACCAAGTGCAGCCTTTGACTATCCCTGAACGACAGTGAGATTATGTAAATAAAGCTTCATGCTGTATTAGGCCTACTGGTCTGGCACTTTTGGTAAGGACAGGTTTTTCAGAACATTAAAGGAGAGAGTGATTATGTTGGTATTTTTTTCCTTTAGTAAATTATAGAATGCTTTGGTGTCATTATAGCTTGTGGATTCTTTTTTGACATATTAAATTAGCTTTCTCACCTTCTTCAGATCGTTAAATGTTTTCCTCTAGTCATAAACGTGTAAAACACATATCTGTACGTGGTGTACGAAAGCTTAAATTGAAATTTTTGTTGAACACTACTCTCTTGACAGGTTTATTTGACAGATCACTTAAGTAAAAACGGTACAGCTTAGTAATGGTTAAGTTTTCGGACAGTTATGTTCGTTCGGATTTGCCACGGCAATAATGTAACTCAATACTTTTAAGCTTTATTATAACACCCAGAACACTTTGCTTCTTAGCTAAAAATTTTGTTATCTTTCTGTCAACACCACTTCCTTTAATAGGTACATTATTGTCCATTTTATAATTTTTACTAATTGTTTTAACTCTGTCGTGTAATACGAAATATTTTTAGAAATGCCTTTAGGCAGATATTTACAACCGTATTACCACTTAAATTAATAAGATATTTGCACCTTGTTGTTCTCGCTGATCTCATGGACCTCCCTTCTTGCAATTCTTGCTGCTTACGTCGTCCTTTTACATGTATTAATGAGACCCAATCCAGGGGAGTACATATCTTAAAACTGGAAAAGGGCGTTTTGGCGATATTGATACTAGGCGACTTAAATATTCAATACTATTTTGGTTTTGTAGTAGTTTTAGTACCTTAATTAATTTTTCTTTGACGGAATTAAATAATTGTAATATATTTTTCTCAAAATTATTTGTAGAATCTATTTTGGTATCTGATACATTACTGGGTACTTAAGATCTTAGATCCTTCATACCTTGTTGTAGAGCTTATTCAAGTTTATCAACACACACCTTAGTGTTATATTTTAGTTATAAACTAACTTACCGTAATTTTCACACAACTCACTTTTACCAGTGGTCATTTTAAAGGTTTTTAAAGATCTTTAAAACAGTTTTTATAAGTTTTCCATGAAAAATTTACCGTTTTCCGGTTATTAAACATCATATGTTTGGATTTTTGTATTCGATGAATAAAAGTTTACTTTAGAACAGCCATATTTGTTAATATTAAGCTCGCGGTAATAATAAAAAGCAAATCTTTTTATTTTATTAGCTTCACTTTATATTCAAGCAGTTTTCCAGACAAATCTAAACTTTTGGAGTTGTTCGCGCAAGATCAACCATGCTTTTTTGACATGTAATTTAAGAACTTTCAGTCACGAATAACTCTTATTTCGAATATTGAATTCTCGGAAAGATCTCTAAAGCACATTTTTTCCTAATATTTACTATTCTACCGACTACGATAGTTTATTTTTGATAAACTTGAGTTGGGAGGTTAAGGAAGGAAAAGCACACACACACACACACACACACATATGTATATATATATATATATATATATATATATATATATATATATTTTTATATATATATATATATATATATATATATATATATATATATATATAAACTAAGGTACACTCGAAGAGTGGTGGGTTTTTCGGTCAAAGTGGAGAAATAAAAGACAAAGAAGGTGGCTACTTCATCTATTTATTGAAGACGTTTCGCTTTCTGCTCAGAAAGCATCATCAGTTCATCTAAAAAGAACAATATGAAACCAAACATCCATAGAGAAGTTACAACAAAAGTGTGTTACCTTACAAAGACATGTAGCAGTCAATGATGTTAAAAATATGAAAAAACTTACGAAACTGGACATTCAGAGTTAACGTTGTATAAAATAATTAATTGAAACTAGGTATAGTTTGCAATTTAACAAAATTAGCACAGCAAAAGAACATGTGATAAAAATACATGTATAAAAAAGTTATTATAAAAACTTAAGTAAAAAACATTAAGGTTTATTTTAAAGTGTAAAGAACTAAAAAGATCATACGAATGCACTTCCAACAAATTTATTTAATAAATTAGATTTTAATTTTAACTTTAGGTAACATTATAAGTTATTTAGATTAATAGTAATAAGATAAAATGAAGTTACCAGTCTTTAGCTTACTGAGTCTTGCCGATAAATGAATTTACAGGTTTAACACCCACGAAAACACGTGAAAATAGGTGGCCTTGAGGTCAAAGTGACATAAACAGCAAGGCAACCTACCAACCTCTATATATAAGGCGGTATATTCAAAAATTGTGATAAATTTGGTTGACAGCTTGTCGTTAAAAAACCAAACAATGAAAGGAAAAGGTGGTTAAAATCACCACTCACCCTAACAGTGATTGATCTGTCAACAAAGAACAAAGCATCCGAAGTCAATCCAAAATATCATATATTATAATATTATGACGTCACTAGTTAGCCAGCTAACAGGTGAAGATTAATACAACTTCCACAGTCCAAAGGTTCAAACATTTAGGACCGTAATGAGAAAGATTCTATGAATCAATTTCAGTTTAAGTTTATCAAACAAGTTTATCAAAAAGAACAATTACTTAATTATGTAAAAGTGATATTGACAAATATTAATAAAATATAAGTTGATAAATCTAAGTTAAGGAAGGAATAATTTATTTTATTTTATTTTTATTTAAATTTATTATATGAAAATGTAATAACAAAACCCCAATGTGGGACAAAATTTAAGTAAACAACATATCAAGCCTAATTCTGTAAAATTAATGCATGATAAATTTGACTCAAATTACTAATGTCGGTTCTCTTATTAAGGGTATTAGGATGTTTTAATATTGAACACATTTCTAAAAACTGTCTTTTTACGAGATTGCGTTAAGTGCCAAGAATTTTAACTTCATTAAAGTTTACTTCGTGCTTAGTGTCGATAGCATGTTGGGCAAGAGCACAAGTATGCTTAGATAAATTAAAATCACTGCGGTGAGTCGTAAGACGCCCTCTCAGTGATCTCCCTGTCTTACCGATGTAACATGAGTCACACTCAGCACAAGGTATATGATATATTACATTAACTTGTTCCAGAAGGGACAGAGGTGTTTTAGTTTTAGAAAACAAATTCCTGACAGTCCTGAATGAGAAGAATCAACAATGCAAAATTTTTAACTGACAGCTTATCTAAATCTTATAAATATAATAACAACTTTAATATTGTTGATTCTTTTCATTTTAGTGAATTTATTAATAATTTTGAACTTCCACAAGGTTACATTTTAGTGAGTTTTGATCTGGTATCTCTTTTCACTAATTTACCTCTTTCTAGCGGTATTACCTCCTTAAGAAATCACTGGAACTCCATCCACCCTAACTGTCCTGTATCCTGGGATGTATTTGCAGACCTTTTACAATTAATATTCGACACTAATTTTTTGGTCTTCAATGACAAATATTACCTTCAAATTTTTGGGACACCTATGGGTTCCTAAATCTCTCCCATCCTGGTTAATTATGTACTGGATGATTTAGTATCTGACCGGCTTGGTCGTTTAGATTTCCAAATCCCTTTTATTAAACGGTATGTTGATGACTTATTACTAGCCTTACCTCCAGACAAGATTCAGGCCACCTTGTCTTTATTCAATGAGTTTGATCCTCATTTACAGTTCACTGTTGAACTTGAGGACTCCAACACAAATAGTATTCCCTTCTTAGACATGCGTGTCATTAGAATGGGAGATAACACCCTTACTACAAGTTGGTACAGGAAACCAATTGCCTCTAATAGGTTTCTCAACTACCACTCTTGTCATCCCTTTAAATATAAATTAAACCTTATTAAAGCTTTAAGCTGCAGGCTAAATAGACTGATACATCCGATTAATCGAAGGGAATCCTTTCAATTACTTAAAAATATTCTGATTGAGAATTCCTATCCATCCTCCCTTATTAATAAATACCTTTATACTCAAAGTTATGGTTCTTCTTTAAATGACATACCCAATGGTGACCAACTCAGAACAATATCAAATAATTCAGTTAATAACACTGTTCTGCCTAATACTGTACTTGGAAATCCAACTACCCATTACTCATCTTTACCTTATTTTCCTCAAGTTACTGAGAAACTCGTTAAACTGTACAAACATAACAACGTACCGGTTAAAATTGCTATTAAGAATGCTAAGACTGTCAGGAATTTGTTTTCTAAAACTAAAACACCTCTGTCCCTTCTGGAACAAGTTAATGTAATATATCATATACCTTGTGCTGAGTGTGACTCATGTTACATCGGTCAGACAGGGAGATCACTGAGAGGGCGTCTTACGACTCACCGCAGTGATATTAATTTATCTAAGCATACTTGTGCTCTTGCCCAACATGCTATCAACACTAAGCACGAAGTAAACTTTAATGAAGTTAAAATTCTTGGCACTGAACGCAATCTCGTAAAAAGACAGTTTTTAGAAATGTGTTCAATATTAAAACATCCTAATACCCTTAATAAGAGAACCGACATTAGTAATTTGAGTCAAATTTATCATGCATTAATTTTACAGAATTAGGCTTGATATGTTGTTTACTTAAATTTTGTCCCACATTGGGGTTTTGTTATTACATTTTCATATAATAAATTTAAATAAAAATAAAATAAAATAAATTATTCCTTCCTTAACTTAGATTTATCAACTTATATTTTATTAATATTTGTCAATATCATTTTTACATAATTAAGTAATTGTTCTTTTTGATAAACTTGTTTGATAAACTTAAACTGAAATTGATTCATAGAATCTTTCTCATTACGGTCCTAAATGTTTGAACCTTTGGACTGTGAAAGTTGTATTAATCTTCACCTGTTAGCTGGCTAACTAGTGACGTCATAATATTATAATATATGATATTTTGGATTGACTTCGCATGCTTTGTTCTTTGTTGACAGATCAATCACTGTTAGGGTGAGTGGTGATTTTAACCACCTTTTCCTTTCATTGTTTGGTTTTTTAACGACAAGCTGTCAACCAAATTTATCACAATTTTTGAATATACCGCCTTATATATAGAGGTTGGTAAGTTGCCTTACTGTTTATGTCACTTTGACCTCAAGGCCACCTATTTTCACGTGTTTTCGTGGGTGTTAAACCTGTAAATTCATTTATCGGCGAGACTCAGTAAGCTAAAGACTGGTAACTTAATTTTATCTTATTACTATTAATCTAAATAACTTATAATGTTACCTAAAGTTAAAATTAAAATCTAATTTATTAAATAAATTTGTTGGAAGTGCATTCGTATGATCTTTTTAGTTCTTTACACTTTAAAATAAACCTTAATGTTTTTTACTTAAGTTTTTATAATAACTTTTTTATACATGTATTTTTATCACATGTTCTTTTGCTGTGCTAATTTTGTTAAATTGCAAACTATACCTAGTTTCAATTAATTATTTTATACAACGTTAACTCTGAATGTCCAGTTTCGTAAGTTTTTTTATATTTTTAACATCATTGACTGCTACATGTCTTTGTAAGGTAACACACTTTTGTTGTAACTTCTCTATGGATGTTTGGTTTCATATTGTTCTTTTTAGATGAACTGATGATGCTTTCTGAGCAGAAAGCGAAACGTCTTCAATAAATAGATGAAGTAGCCACCTTCTTTGTCTTTTATTTCTCCACTTTGACCGAAAAACCCACCACTCTTCGAGTGTACCTTAGTTTATTTTGGATTGACGGTCGTACTCCTTTTCTCTCTCTCTCTCTCTATATATATATATATATATATATATATATATATATATATATATATATATATATATATATATATATATATATATATATATATATATATATACTTCTTTGGCAGGTAACCTTCGGGAAAGCGTCAGGTGAAGGATTGGCTAAAGATGGTATAAGTTCGTTTGGTGATAAAGTTTATTCTAAATGTGAAATTTTCGGTGATAGGCTGATAGGCTTTCGGTGATAGTGATAGTCATCAGCACCTAAATGGAAAACTTATTTAGTACAAGTGGTGGAAGTTAACACCTAAAACTTACATTGAAAATGTTCAGTTAGTCCTTGTTTCTATTACAAATTTCTATTCTTATCTACACTAAATCTTATCTTAAATTACCATATACATTTTGTTTATAATGATATCTTAAAATTTTATTCCGATGGATCTTTTTATTTATTTTTTTCTTTGGTTGGGAAAGAAAAAGTATGACAATATATATATATATATATATATATATATATATATATATATATATATATATATATATATATATATTGTCAAAATTTTAAGCCTATACATGCATATAAAAATAATTTTGAGCAGAAATCCTAGTTAAATCCTAGACTATAAAAAACTCGGTGAAATGGAGTGGAAGGATTCTATCTATGGATCATTATATTTAAAATACAGAAGTTTTAGTCAAGTTTTGCTATAACCGGCAGTGATAGAAGGTTTAAACTATTTTAGAATACTTGGGCATATTTAGAAACTTCTCATTCTAAATTTTCAGATATTAATTGTGTCAAATTTTTCTAAAACATCTAATTGAACTCCCAAAAATCACATTGATCTCAAAAACACGACGACTATGTTTTGTTGTCCATTAAAACAGGGGTGTTGAAAGGGAATAGCTATCTCCCTACAGATGGTCTATTGTGGTCAATACATGTATGGTAGGTTCGGGATATGTTTTGTTACATTTTATTCTGGAAATTGTGTAAAATAAAATAAATTATTCCATTATCGGGATTATTCTGTGTGTGTAAAATTTCGGGCATAGCAGGCTTGATAAAAAATAGATATAGTGAAAATCCATGTCAGCTTAGTGAGCCAAGTGGTCATCTGATATATTTTTGTAAACTATTCTCTTTTATACATGAAAAATCTTTTAGTTAATTACTGCTTATAATTTCGGTGAAAAGTTATATGCTTAACAAATTTTTCATTTTGAAGATTTTAATACATTTAACCGGTTTGAATTATTTGGTCAATTTATTAATACGTTTCTTTTTTTTTCAGGTAAATTACATTGATTTAGTCAACAAAATTTCAGTTGTAAGTAGAAACAGGTATATTAATAATATTTTCGTACATAATAATGTCAAATTTGGGATTTGCTGGAAACATTTTAAAGTTACTTGAAAGGTATTTAATAGGTAGGAACCAATTTGTATGCTATAATGGTTTCATATCAGAATTAATCTTTACTACATCCGGTGTTCCACAGGGATCAAATTTAGGTCCATTGTTGTTCCTATTATATATCAATGATTTATTTTTAGATATCAATATCTAACAGAAAATTGTGTTTTGCGGATGATCTTAAAATATACTGTGAAATTAAAACAATTGCTAACTGTATATATTTACAGAACGATTTAAATTATATAGATACTTGGTGTGTAAAAAACAAACTTTTTCTTAATGTCAATAAGTGTAAAGTAGTAAGTTACTCCAGAAGGGAAAATAAGTTTGATTTGAATTATGTAATTCAGGGGTCAGATCTTGAAAAATGTAATAGCATTAAAGATTTAGGAGTTATATTTGATTCAAAATTAACCTTTAGCAACCATATTGAGCAGTAAGTATCCGATGCTATGAAAATTTACGTTTTTATCATCAGAAACTGTAGAAATTTTAGCGATATAAGACCGATTAAACTGCTGTATCTATCGCTGGTGCGAACAAAACTAGAATATTGTAGCTTAATTTGGTATCCCATTTATAAATGTTATATGCAACAGATTAAAAAGGTACAACGGAAACTTTTAAAATATTTAGCTTTTAAGGTTGATGGAGTATATCCTGTCCATGGTTATGATTACGATTTGTTATGTAACAGGTTTAATATTGTAAGTTTAGAGTTAAGAAGAATTATATTTTCGGTTTTATATAAGTTGTTACACAACTGTATTGACTGCAGTGATATATTAGGTCAAATTAGATTTAATGTGCCAAGAATTACTTCCAGGTCGGCTATCGTGTTTACTTGTCCACGTGCGAGAACAAATATGTTACTGAAGTCACCCATTTATATTATATGCAATAATTATAACAAAATATGCAACCATTGTGATATTTTCTCATGCTCAAGATGCTTTCTAGATTGTTATTTTTTTTTGTGTATTTTTTTTTATTTCTTATATACTTAGTGATTTGTTTGATTATATTGTTCTCACTCTTTATTTGTTTTCACCTACTTATTTTTGCACTTATTTTTTTTTACTTGATATTTTTGTATCACCTACTAATGATTGTATACTAATTAAAATGTATCTTAAATTTTTACCCTAGAAATGGGAAACTGTTATGTAATAAAGCTATTATTTATTTATTTATTTATTTATAAGAGAGAAAATTTTGCCCGCAATATTTTCGACTGGTATGAAAGTTTGTGGCCTCGCAATTTTGTCGAATTAAATTTTGACAGTTAAATCTCGAGACGTTAGTCAAGTGATTTTGTCAAAATTTCATCAGCGAAAATTGCCAAAAGGTAACAAACTTAAATAAAACCAGAAAAAAATTTAGCCGGTAAATAACTTTCTCTCGAATGATATTCGGTAAGACTATTTCACCGGACAATTAATGCACCATGTCAATGAAACATAATCTTTATTTATTTGATAACAATATTAAATGTACAATTATTATAAGCTATAGTAGTTTGCCCATTATTTTCTACCAAAGCATGATTTTGTGTATTATTGACCTGTAGCATTTGAGAACTCGAAGGATGAGCTTCATTTGTTGTTCTAAGATTTTCGATCAACTTCTAGTGGTGACTGGAATCCAGCTGCAGATATGGTTTTAGAGAGCTTGCATTTGAGTGACCCTTTAATTTAATTAACTCCTATTCAGAAACACCTTGCTTAAACAAGGTTGACACAGCTGAAGATCGATGAGAATGGTTTGTAATTTTATGTTATTTTGTGTCTATTCCATTTTTTTCAGCTGACATTTATGTCCTCCTAGATACGGTGTTGATTCCAAGTGGACAGTTTTTGAACCAAGATCCATTCTTCCAGTTGGCGTGAACGGTAAGAAAAAGTGTGTCCAATAAAATCTTTTGTCCCCTTTTTTCCATTAATTTCAAAATAATCTCCTTCTACTTAGGGTGCCTGTCCGAAATTCCGAACGTTGGCGATCATTCTGGCTATGATGACTTTGTTGGTTGCTATACGAAATAGCTGTGTTGAGGTATTTCTATACCATGCTCTCCCGCCGCACAACCGTCGGGCGAAAGGGAATCCGGTTCCTATTCCGGAACCCGGCAGCGGAACTGTCAAAAAGTCGGGCCCTCGCAAGAGAGTTCGTCGGAGTTGCAGCGGTGTCCGGATCTTCCCCTCGGACCTTGAAAATCCAGGAGAGGGCCACGTGGAGGCTCGCGCCGGTTCGTACCCATATCCGCAGCAGGTCTCCAAGGTGAAGAGCCTCTAGTCGATAGAATAATGTAGGTAAGGGAAGTCGGCAAATTGGATCCGTAACTTCGGGATAAGGATTGGCTCTGAGGATCGGGGCGTGTCGGGCTTGGCGAGGAAGCGGGTCACGGCTGACGTGCCGGGCCTGGGCGAGGTGAAGTGAGCCTAATTCTTACGAGTTGGGTTTCATGGATCCGAGTTCGGTCCCGTGCCTTGGCCTCCCGCGGAACCGTCTTGCTGCGAGGCTCCGAGTTACTTTCGGGTGCTTGGATGTCCTCTTCGGCCGCCATTCAACGGTCAGCGGAACTGGTTAGCAAGCCAGGATATTTTCCTCGTCCTGGGGCCCTTTTTCCTTTAATTTTACCTTGCAAAATGCATTGAAGTAGCTCGAATTGCCTTGATTTCTCATAATCTAACTGGCCATAAATTTTCGTTTGATAAATTTCTTACTAGCCATTTGCTGCTTAATAAACTTCTCGAACCGGCTTGATTTGTTTTGGAAAAAATGCTGTTGAATTTAATTCGGCCCATACGTTTCCCCATAACATCAAATTCATTCTGAAAAAAATAAATCTTGCAGTTTACGGCCTTATTGCCTCTCCAACCACGTTCAAATAAGCAAAGGTGAAAAAACTTTTTTTGTCCTCCATCGGGGGTTTCCTCGTCGTAGCTTTGGACGATTTTTAATAGTTCTTCAGTGGATAATGCTTTTGAACTGAGTTTTCTTTTTTCTTGAACACTTTCAAGCTGCCTCCGCTTGGTATCTCTGGCCAATCTTGCACATTTGAAAGATATAGTGAAAGGGTCGATTTTTGATTTCGTACTCTGTAAAATATTTTTCTTTCACCATTTTTGCTGTAGTATTCCACATTGACTTTACAGACGACTTTTTATAGTCTTCGCTATTGTCTTTATAGGCATAGTCCTCGAGAATTTTTATTAGTTTCGTTATGGTAGTATATCTTTCAAGCGTAAAGTTTCTCACCCGTAGGAACGCTGAAAATTGGGTCCAAATAGAGCTTCTGGGCCTCTGCGTGTATAATGGGACATTTTCCGAAATCAATTTTTTTATTTCTTCACCTGCCTACATCCAAATCTTGATTTTTCGTTTAGATCATCGAGTTAGAATCTATGGAGAAGCTATGAGCATATTAACGTGTGTATTAAAAACGGCGTAGGTAGGCGTGGCTAACGATGATACCAATAAGGCGGTGGGATCATGGGCGGACTCAATAATATTTAAACTACTATAAAAATATGACTAGTTATTCAGAAGATTTAATCATAATCTAAAAAAGTGCAATACATTTTTAATAAACTATGATTTATTTATCCCGCGGTAAACACTAAAAACACGATATATTATACATAAAGATAAATTAATACAGTCAAATACTATTAATTTATTCTCTGAAGTACGGGCCATTACTTTGTTTACATATTTGTATACTAACCTGTAGAACGTTATTCCTGAAGATTTTTTCTTAACATTGCTTCTGCTACTGCAACTACGTTGAGAACAAGAAACCATTATTATGCATTATATTATAACATCACAATATATTATTACAGTTTCTATAAAAGTATTATAAAACTAAAAATATTCGAAAAACAACAAACGTAGACAAACATATACGATCTGTCAAACGTGTCAAAACAATCTTAACAATATGGCTAAAGTGAGGTCGTTTTTAGTTACGTGATGCCCTCTTCATAGATTCTAACTCGATGGTTTAGATTCATTATATCTGTCTAAAATTGATTAAGCCTCAATGACGTCAAACTGACAAAACTTAAATTATCAGACACCTTCGTGATGGATCTGTCATAATTTTGTCGCTGAGAAATCACGGGCAGGAAGGAGTTTTGTCAGTAGGAAATGTGGCGTTGCTATGACGTTTTATCAGTTAAAAATAGACTAGTGAAATAGTCGAAATAAAGCACTAATAACATTAGAGAATATAATCAGTAGACTTCGGCAAATATGCATATTGCATATTTTGCATATTGTGCATATTTTATGCAAATATTTCATATTTTGGCATATTTGTATAAAAGTTTGCATAAAGTGCATAAAAGTTCAGATTTTTATACTGTATTTGAAAATTTTTAAACATACCAATTTATTTCAATTCTTTTATAAAATTTTGTAGTCATTTTAATCAAGAAATGATCTAAGTACGTAATCTCTACAGGTACAAAACATTTACAATTTCAAAGAAGATCAATTTAAGTAGCCCTCAACATTCTTAGAAAGTCTCGGTCACTGAGGCATTCAGTTATTGGATAATCGCTAAGGGTTCGCTCATTTGCATTTTATGATCTAATCCCCAAATCTATCTACAATTTATTGTATCTTAACAGCAGGTAAACGGCTAATAGTTTTGTTCCTAATTTAGGGATTTTCCAAAATCTCCCAGTTTATTGAATTAGGTACCTAAACATTTCTAATTTGATGCTCAGATTTGTAAATCATTTTTGTTTTGATATTCAAAGCGTAAACACTCGTTGTGCATAATAAAAAGGAAGATTGTGATTTTATAATGCCTAAAACAACCAGTGCTCAACTTGGATTAAACCTTATAAAGAGCTGTCTATGGATATGGGAAAAATCTACTGTTCAGTCTGTGGCAAAATTGTAAGTATCTAATATTTTCTATTAAATATCTAATATTTCATACATACAGGGTGTTTCCAAATGACACATACAACGTTTGACTGTAGATACTTTTCGAAAAATTGAACAAAACGATATAGTTAATGAGGGGTCAAACTTATTTACTTTTCGAGATACAAGGTGTTAAAATTAAAAAAAAACTAAATTCTTTTAGTTAATAACAACAATAACTTTAAAACCAATAAACGTATTTACTTGAAATTTAGTACTCGTAGGTTGTTTTTAAATGAAAAATAGCTTCCTTTAGTGAGAAAAAATTGTCCATGGTACAATACAATGGTGTGTATTTAGAAAAATTTTTCACCTTTACTTTTTTTTATGAAGTCAGCTATTCTAAAACACAATTATTTTTATTGTAATTGAAATACCAAAAAAAAACTTTTGTTGAATTTTAAAATAAGTTATATGATGTACTAATGGTTAGTAACAAAAAGTAATTTGTGGATTAATACTGCATTTAAAACACTTAGCGAGTGTTTTTTTTTCCAAACCAGTTATTTGATTAACCAAAAACACCTTGTATATTTTTATATTTTAAAGGTTGGGTTAAAATAAAGGTTTTTATTTTTATTTATAGATAGCATGTGAGAAGAAATTTCAGATAGACCAACATGTGAGAACTGCTTCACACATTGCAAAAAAAGGAAAAATAGGAGGAAAACCTCAAACTTCAATGGCTAAATGTTTCCAATCTACTTCAAAAAAATTAGATGAGCAAGAAACTTTTAATGAAGACTTGTGTCGCGCATTAGTGTCTGCAAACATACCGCTTTCAAAATTAGCAAATGTAAATTTTAGTTCCTTTCTAAAAAAATATTGCAAACTTAATGTTCCAAGTGATCGGTCTCTAAGAAGAAATAATGTGAACGGGCTATACTCGTGGGTGTTAATTAATATTAAGGAAGAAATTGCAGATAATTATTTTTACATATCTGTAGACGAAACCACTGATTCCTCAGGAAAGTATATTGCTCACTTATTGATTGGTATTCTTAAAGAAGATACCTTACCAAAATCTCATCTTATTTCATGCCAGCAACTTGAGAAAACAAATGCTTTAACAATTTCGCGTTTTATACAAGAAACATTAGCAACTTTTTTTCTTCCGACAACTATTCCTTCTAATAAATTACTGCTTATTTTATCGGATGCTGCTCCTTATATGGTGAAAGCAGGACAAAATTTAAAAATATTTTTCCCAGATTTAATACATGTTACTTGTGTAGCGCCTGGATTAAACAGAGTTGCAGAGGAAATACGAAAAAAGTTTCCTCTTGTAAATACCATTATATCCAGTGTCAAAAAAGTATTTCTTAAATCTCCTATAAGAATTCAACTTTATAAAGAAATGCTACCTAACATTCCTCTTCCACCACAACCTATTTTAACGCGATGGGGAACATGGTTAGAAGCAGCTAATTTTTATGCAGATCATTTTGATAAAATAAAGAATATAATTGATACGTTAACAGATGAAAGTTCCCAATCTCTTTTGGATTCTAAACAAACTTTTCAGAGTAACTTGCTTCAACAAGAACTTTCATTTATAAAATCAAATTTTAGTTTTGTTCAAAAAACAATTACTCAGTTAGAATCACCAAAACTGTCATTGTTTAAAAGTACAGCATTAATAAAAGAATTTGCGTCATGTTGTCGGAACGTTAGAGGTAATATTGGAAAAGATATTTTAAAAAAATTTGAAGCTACTATGGAAAAAAATAAAGGTTACCATATTCTTTCTGAAGTAGTCAGTGTTCTAGCTGGAAATATTTCGGAAACAATTAATTTAGAACCAAATGTTTTGGTTAGTTTGAAAAATGCTCCCGTTACATCAGTTGATGTTGAACGAAGTTTTTCCATATATAAATATATGTACTCAGACAGAAGCCACAAGTTTTTGTTAGAAAATTTTGAACACCACTTGGTCATTTATTGTTACCATAATTCTAAATAAGTTTATTCATACTTAAAAATGATGTAGTTACTTAAAATAAATGTAAATCTTAATGAATAGTAGGAAATATTTAGTTATGTACACTTTTTTTTTAAATAAAATTGTTACTATTTTACGATTTTTTTATTTATTTGTATGCATATTTTGTAAAATATTTGCATATTTTCGGGTAAACACGTGCATATTTATGCGCATATTTTCTACATTTTTATTTGCATATTTGCCGAAGTCTAATAATCAGTAACATTATAATTATTAGTTACATAAAGTTCGTGTAGGTAATACACTACCAAGCATAAAATTAGGGTCACCCCGTAATTTGAATTTATTTTAGAAATTATTATTCTGTTTTAACTATTTTCAGTTGTAACATAGTTTACTAATGGATTTCTTGAAAAAAAAAATTGTTGTCGTTGTTGTTTCGACAAGCGTTTGAGATAAAAAGGGCCCCTTCGCCTAATTCCTAAAAACCATTATCAGCACAGTTTTTGTTTCTATGGTTTTAACGTCAATTGTAAATTGTTTGTGTACTGTTATCACTGTCAGTGTATTGCAATGAGCATAAATTCTGTTGTGGCGGCAAGAATTGTGGCGGCGTTAGAAGATGGCCACGGTCAGCGCGAAACTGCGAGAAACGTTGGTGTAAGTCTCTCGAGTGTGCAACGAGTATGGCAAGTACGAAGAGACCGGTCGGCTTACTCGAAGACCTGGTTCAGGTCGAAGCAGGATTACAACAGCTAGAGATGACCGCTTTGTCGTTTCTAGTACTTTGAGAAACCGAACGGTCACGGCAGTTTCTCTTCGAAATCGTCTGCAAGAACTGAGAAATGTAAACATAAGTGAATGGACAGTTAGGAGACGACTTCATGCTGCTGGTTTATCTTCTCGAACTAAAGTAACTGGACCGCCGCTTTCCCATGAACACCGAATTGTTAGATTGCATTTTGCACGAGAACACTTGGCTTGGACAATGCAGGATTGGAGTCGTGTATTGTTTTCCGATGAATCGAGATTCTATCTTACGGGCTCAGACAAACGTGTAAGAGTGTGGCGACGTCCAAGCGAGAGATATGCTCAAGCATGTGTTGCCGAGCGTCTTCCATTTGGTGGAGGGTCAGTTATGGCATGGGAAGGCATATCGTTTGATGCTTGCACGAAGTTAGTCTTTATCGAGAATGGGACATTGACAGCGCATAGGTACCTGACACAGATTCTGGAAGACCATGTTTTACCGTTTATGGTTATTCTTGGAGACGACGCAACATTTATACATGATAATGCACGGCCTCACACTGCTAGGATAGTTACTGAGTATCTTGACGAGGTTCAAATCACACGATTTGTTTGGTCTGCTCGCAGTCCAGATATCAATTCCATAGAACATGTTTGGGATGAGATGAAGAGACGTTTACGGAGTCATGTACCGGCCCCCAGAAATTCGAGAGAGCTTCGCGACATATTGGTGCAAGAATGGAATAATCTTCCGCAGAATGTGATCCAAAATCTGATCCAAAGCATGCCCCGTCGTTTGCAAGCTGTTATCACTGCCAGAGGAGGGAATACTCGCTACTGAAGTTCTTAAAATTTCTTTTTTTTCAACAAAAAGCACATCAAATTAAAATTGTCCCTTTTCAATATTCTTCATTTCCATTATTTTTATTAAACCATAAACGACAAAAACGTTGTTTTCTTTAAGCAATCCGTTAGTAAACTATGTTACAACCGAAAATAGTTAAAACAGAATAATAATTTCTAAAATAAATTCAAATTACGGGGTGACTCTAATTTTATGCTCGGTAGTGTATATTGCTGTAGTTAAAAAAGTAAAACAAGACAATAAAATTCAAAAATAATTTAATTCCTTTAAAGGGGTAACCTTATAAATTGATTTATATTTAGGAGAAACCAAGTTAAATTAGTCTTACAGCCTACACAGCAACCTTCTATGAGCCACTAATCACCCCCTTATTAGATGTCCTTAGAATTGGCAAACGGTCTTTAGCGTAACAACTAAGAGGCATTATCTGATGGACTTGTATAAACAGAGTTCTTCAAACAAAATTAAGGGGCTACGCTTGCAGCCTGATTCCCATTATGAACCATGAAAGGGTTCATCAATTTTGTAAACACCTCTGCAATATTACGTAATCCTGATGGACCTAGAAGATCGGGGTATAGTTTCAGTGTTAGGTTCATGGGCGTACATGTGTACGAACTTCTTTTTGTAAAAATGAATGTTACTAATTAATTAAGTATAATAACTTTCTTATATGTATTATAACAACATCAAAAATAATTTAAAAAATTCAAAAAATTATATTTTTGCACTAGGTAAAATTGCACTAGGTAGTAAAAATTATTGATAGCAATTGAAGACCTTATTGCAACATGATGGTGAGCCACAAAATAGGAAATCTGAGATATTAAGGTTATAAGGGTATACAGGTAAAAAAAAAAAAAAGAAAAATACTGGTTTAACTTTAAAAAACCCTAGCTCAGATATTTTGTTGTGTTAATCATCAAAATAATTTTTTACAGAAAAAAAAATATATATTTATAAAAAAATGGGATTTAAAAAAAAAATCGGTTGCCTGTAAAGTCGGTTTTACGGGCGAAGATTTTACGTGACAACGTCTTTTTCTCGGTAGAATATTTATTGATATGAATATTATTAAATTGCACAATAAGAACAAGGAATTGCCGCTATAAACTCAGTTTCTCAACTTTTGTGTCAATCTAACAATTAATCAATCAATCATAGTTTACGATAATGAAATATTAGTGTACAATTATTTACCTTTATTGTTGTAGTTGTTGTAAATGACGAATCTACTCACGAATTGAAGACAAATCTCACGATCTCACGATTAAGGTCTTACATCTTACGATTTTTAAATTTTTTTTAAATTTCAAGTGTTTCTAATAAAATGCATGGGAGGAAATCAGCTTTTTTTAGATTGTCACCTTGAAATATCCATAAATTGACTGTATTTTTGTATCAAAGTGGGCTACTCCAATTAACTCAATTAATATACACAAAATAATATAAACAAAGCTTAAAAGGTTCTTTATGCTTTGAAAGTGGTTTATAAACAACTGAATTGTAATGTATATTTTACCGCCTTTAATAAATATGAAGTATAGACTAAATTTTGTGTAAAGAACAAACATTCAACAGACCTAATAGTAAAAACATATTGATTTAAGTGTGAATTTGAGATAATGTGCTGACAAAATGTTAAATCCTAAGAAAACAAAATTATGTTTTTATGTATATTCATTATACTTAATACTCTTGGGTAAAATACCTCATATCATATATGTCTTTAGACACAGTTAATAATTTTCATTGAAGTTTAAACTATAAAGAATGTTTACAATCATTGCTCAATATTAAATGGATAAATCCATAGCAATATTATAAAAGAATATAGGTCCCTAGGTAATTTCCTAAAATTATATCTGATACTGGTGGTTCCCCCTAAAATAGGACACTGTAAGCACTCCACATTTTCCCTACAGACACAGCTGACGATACTTTCAACGATTTTCAACTTTAGCGATTCAACACGCCTAATTCTCTAGTGCCGCGCGCAGCGGACCGATCATGTTTGAGTGGGAGAGAGACGCAAGGCATTCGCCGGTCCGGCGGGCCTCTCTCTCGTTCGGTGACTCACTGTAACAGACGTGAGCGGGCGTTACACTTTTTCTTAAATGACTCCGAGCCACAACCTAATTTAAGACGTTGTCACGTCAAAAAATAAAAAATTATGTTACTATAATTTCCACTTCTTCATTAACATTGTCAGAAGCTTCTTTTTAGCTGATTATCAAAAGGGCTTACAAAAAATGTAGTTGTACTTTTTGTGAATGTTTGATAATTCTATTTTAACAGGTTTGCCTTTTCTTAAGTCATTATCTTCTTAACATCTTCATAATCTTCATTGACACTATTTTTAACAAAAAATTATTTTGTATTATCTGAGTAACAATAAAAGATTAATTTAATTTGCTTTTTTAATAATATCTATCCAACCTGTTGCCAAATAAATAACTGCTGCACGGTTTCTCCGGCGCTTCTCAATATGAGTAAAATCTCGGTCTCATGGCATAACAGAATGACCACTAACAAGAAAATGATGTGTTATTTATTTAAATTTCTTTTCCTTGACTAACTGCAACCAAAAAGCCATTCAATGTAAGTTCTTGTTCCGATCTGGATAGTTACAGGTAAAAACCACGAGCTCTTCATCACCTGACTTGTTCCCTAAAAATTTCATCTTAACAAAAGTAATATCATCCACTCAACGCTTAGCTTGATCTTCGGTTCATATGTACATGTATTTCTTATCATTGGTACGGTCCTGAATCCATAAGATATAAAGCCAAATTGGTCTACAGTAAAATGTAGGACCAGTGGCTATTATTGGCAGAGGCATACTCTGCTTTAAGTCAAAGTAGATAACTAATTTTAACTTGTTTGTAATATATTTGTTTTATTCTATTTTTTTAGCAAAGTTTTAGCGTCAGCTCGAGCTAAGTGTAGAGTCAATGTAGTTAACTTGTTTACTTGATCTGCGTTTTAACGTCTTTCACTTCTTTAATAAGGATGAACGGCAAATAGCGAATACAAATACTTGGAAACCCTCATCAATGAAACAGGTGACTAAAATCACTAGATAAAAAGACGTATTGAAATTGCCAGGTCTACCTTTATAAAAATGAAAAAATTATTTTGTAATCGTGATATTAGTATTCAACTACGAACTAAAATGTTAAAATGCTATGTATTCAGTACTTTGCTTTACGGTGTTGAGGCATGGACTCTTAAACAGAGGAATGTTAAAAATCTTGAAAGCTTTGAGATATGGTGCTACCGCCGTATACCAAAAATAAGTTGGGTGAATAAAATTACAAATTAAGAGGTAATACGCAGAATAAATAACGATCCAGAAGTTATACTGAATATAAAAAAGAGAAAACTTGAATACTTAGGCCACCTGATGAGAGGACAAAAGTACACATTTCTGCAAAATATAATGCAAGGAAAAATCCAAGGATGCAGAAATCCAGGCCGTAGAAAAATGTCCTGGATGGGAAATTTAAGAGAGTGTTTTGGCTGCACCACTAACGAATTATTCAAAACAGCAGTAAATAAAGTTAGAATCGCCCTAATGATATCCAATCTCCGGTAGGAGAGGCACTCAAAGAAGAAGAACTACTTTAATCTTAATAATCGTCTTATCATAAGTCTTGCAAGTATCAGGCCGAGTAGTGGTCGTCTAAACCCTATGTTAAATTTAGTATCAATTATTTTTCTATTGGCACTTTCTTTAACTGTCGTAATATTCAGTTCTCTACACCAAGGCACATAAAAATATGTATACGGTCCTGTAGTTGTTATATCGCAGTTTAGATATTCCTTCTTTATATCTTTGGCTCTGCTGTACTGACTTTGGTATTTAGTAATATGTACATTTATTTTTACAACTTGTAACGCTATCAACGTCACATGCTTGTTATTTTTCTTTAAATAATAATTTTATATTAATTTTTTCAATTTTATTCATTTATTTTACTATTTTTATTCTAAAAATAGTTGGCGCTTAACTCTTCGATCAACTTTCAATTTACTAAATCTTCTCTTATAATCTAGATTCCAATTTTAATTTTCACTTAACATTCTAATTCCTTTATTCAGATCGTTTTTGTTCTACACTTTATAACAGCATACATTATTTCTCACTTCAGTTGACAAAGTATATCTGTCAGTTGGCAACTCTGCCGTGTCATGTCAGTTTTATTTAATGTGGAAGTGGAATATTTTGTAAAACATCTTTTGTCTATTTAAGCTGTATTTCCTACTAATAAATTCATTTATATAGTTAAATCTTTTCCTGGGGTAAGTACATTTCATATTTATCGTTGCTCAATTTTTTATATCCTTCTGTTTATGATTTCATATTTGACTTTTTATACATAACCTCCAACCCACGTGTATCTTTCAAACCATGTGCAGTTAGTATTTTTCATATAATTTAACTAATTCATTTTAATAATAACTATATTTATTTAGTCCTTGCCAATTTGCTATTTTCTATTTCTTTATATATATAATATTGTAATTATTTGCAATGCCCGTATGGCATGGAAATATTTTAAAACGTATGCAGTGGGAAATTCAAGCTTTATTATTTTAGTTTTTGCTTTAAAATGGATTTTTCTTGTTCTTGCCTGTTAGATGGAACTTCCTAAAGCCTTGTGGTGCACCACCCATAGGAATAACAACTGTAGCAGCATAGCAGATAGTCAGAAGTCAATAACTGCCTAGAATCAGAACGGGCTCGATCTCGGCATCACTACCAACTTGAAAACTAGCTCAAACATCCAGCATCAGAAGCCATCAGCAAGTTATCCTGTGACGCCATAAGTATCAATTTAAAATTTATGTAAAGCTATAGACAAGATTTGTCCTGTTTTTAATTTAATATAAAAATTTCAATTTTATATTTTTTATGTATAATAAATATGATTAGTTAATATCTTAGTATATTTGCTCCAGCCAAATTCATTTTTCAGATTTATTTCTAAAATAAGACGTCCGCACACCCGAGAGACTGAGCTAGACGAGGCCTAACAATTGGCTCTCAAAGAAAGTTGTGAGTTTCATTGTTACACATTACCTCCCTATTTTCAGAGGTAGATATATTGTTACCCATTTGCCACTCACCGTTTCTGATAGGTGGTTCGAAGGATACAAACTACAAGGCTCGCCAATTTCACGTAAAATAAAAATCGTCTTAGTTTTTTTCGCAGAATATTGCTCTCCGGAATTACGGCTTCTTTTTCTTTCATTTTGATAAACGTTTTCCTCATTCATTGTTTACTTACTACATCTGGTTGGTTTTTTCTCCTCTGGATTTACCTCGTTACTTCCGGAAAGCCTAGGTATTTATTCCTATAACATTTTTATACCAATAACTCTATAAACTACATAACATATCATATTTTTCCATATAATATAAATGAAATAAATTTATACAAAATTTGGTAAGCCAAAAAAATAAGGAAAAATGCCTACCTCACTAGACTTGGACGAAAAATCATGGCTACTAGATCTACAGTCTTTTTTTTTTATTTTCAAAAAGCCGCATCAACCGTAAAAAGTTATTAGCGGAAGTTTATTACAATATATATATATATATATATATGGTAGTGTACATATTATAAGGTTAGGTAACATAAAAATTTATCAACTAAAAGAAAAATTACATTTTTTGAAATAGGTTAATGTCCTTAAGATATTTGATCGTATTGGTTAAGTTACAGTTTATTATATTTTTAAGTTGACCTGGTTCTCCAGAAATGTTGTTGGTGCTTCGTTCATATGAGTAAAATGGACAGTCTGTAAGTATGTGTTGGACTGTTTTTTGGCATCTACAGTATGAGCATTCTGGTGGTAGCTGCTTCGTTAATAAGTGTTGATGGGTAAATGTTGTATGACCAATTCTAAGGCGATTTATAACCACCTTGTCTCTTCTTTTTTCTGGAAGTTGGAGCCGGACACCGATAGAGGGTTTAATTACTTTAAAATTTGAGTTATTTGAATCCCAGCATCGCTGCCAAACTTCTGTACAGTATTGTTTGATATTAAGGTAGATATCTGTGACTGGAATCTGTTTAATAATATCGATGCTTTCATTTGAGGTTGCTTTAACAGGCGTCAACAGCTAAGGCGTCAACCTTTTCATTACCTGAAATACCTATATGTGATGTTATCCAGAGGAAGTGAATGTTTACATTTTTGTTTTGTAAGTAATGAAGCATAGATTTTATGTTTTGGATGATTTTATGTGTTGGATAGACTTGTTTGATGCTTTGGAGTACAGATAATGAATCTGAGATAAACAGAAGATTAGTATCTGTATATTTTTGACAAAATTCAAGTGCTTTTAAAATTGCAATAGCTTCACCAGTAAATACGCTGCAAAAAGTAGGTATTCGTATAGCATATTCGATATCATCTGTTAAAAAGGCTGCGGCACAGCCATTTTTGGTTTTTGATGCGTCGGTGAAAATCTTAACATAATTGTCATATTTTGATAGAAATTCTTTATATAATGTACGAACGAGGGTAAGATTTGTGGCATTCTTTGGGTCAGCTACTAGAGATGTATTAATAGTAGGAGTATTAATTGTCCAGGGGGGTTCAGTTGGGTATGAAGATAGCGAGTATGTCAACAAATTGGTATTATATCCACAATTCATTACAAGTTCTTTAAATGTTAAATATCTTGATTGTGTGTTACTTTTGTGAGTGGTGTTATTTGTATGTAGAAGTAGGTAGTTAGGGTTGTTAATATTGCTATATAGTTTAGCAGCATATCTTAGTGTGGTATATTGTCTTCTTATAAACAAAGGTGGTTCATTTAGTGCAGCTTGAAGACTTGCCACCGGACTAGTACGGAAGGCACCCAGCACAAGTCTCAAAGATGCACTTTGGATAACGTCTAAGACTTTAAGAATTTTTTTACTAGCAGTGGAATAGCACATTGCACCGTAATCTAATTTACTACGGATGAGTGATTTATATAAATATAGCAGAGTAGTTGTATCAGCACCCCAATTTCTGTTAGAAAGTATTTTAAGGAGGTTTATTTTTGGCTGACAGGATAAGGCTAATTTTTTAATATGGTCTGTCCATTTCAAATGACTGTCGAATCTCAACCCTAGAAAGTCTGTTGAATCTACTTGTTTTATGTTAATATCATTTAGTAGGTTTGCTATTGTTTTTATTTTTACTAAAGATAATAAAATAGATCATTTCACTTGAAAAGGTAAAACTACTTTTGTGGGACGATATTTCCAGTTTGTGAAGAAATGCCTGAAGGATTTTTGTCGCGAGAGAGATATTACAACTTCTAGTGTAAACTATTAGATCGTCAGCATACAAATTTGCTTTTAATGGTAACTCTATTTCTTGTGCAATATTATTAATGGCTAATAATAAAAGTGTAGGGCTTAGAGTGGAACCTTGTGGAATTCCATTTTGTAAGTGCTCAGTCTTTGAATTGATGCCATTAACACGAACTTGAAATGTTCTGTTACTCATAAAATTTTTAACAAAGGCTAGAAAGTTTCCTTGTATGCCGCAGCTAACCATTATTTTCAGAATGCGATGTCGCCATGCAGTATCAAAGGTTTTTTTTTATATCGAAAAATATGGAAATTACTTGTTGATTGTTTCTACAGTCTTTGTTTGCTACACTGGCATAACTACCAGCAATACAAATTATATTTAAACTGCTGTTTTTAGTTAAAACCTTTGTCAATTCAGCACATGTACGTGAAGTCGGCGCAATTTTGATAAGGCTTACCACGTTTTACATGAAAAAGTGAACAGAAACGGGTGATTGCAATAACACGATACAGCAATAATTATGGCATACAGCAAAAATTATAATTATTTTATTGTATTCCGACCTTGTCAGGGTGGTCGTAGTGTGCTATTTCAAATCTAGTGTTTATATATTTGTCAAATCGATATAACTAAATTTAACTAGTCAATATTTTAACAAAAAATCAAATTAATAAAAACTAGAAGAATTGATTTATGGTAAAACATTCAAAAAATGGTAAAAAATTTATAAATAATACTTACGTATATCTTCGGTAGCTTGGGTAGTCGGTAGTTTGTTTTAAAGCATCGTGATTTTGTGAAATCTCTTGTATCGTCAGATTACATTTGCCTCGATCTCCGCTTCTTTTATCGATTGTCGTAAAGTTTTGGCTGTGATTTTCGTAATAAGATCTGTATATGTGGTTAGCAATCTTCCTTAGATTTATTTCCTGGGAACCGTACTGTAAGTCTATCCAAACCATTTCTTCTAATAATGTTGCAGAAAAACTTGAAAATTATTTTAGTTACAATGGTACGTAGTCTCTTCTTCATTTGGATATGTTTTAGGATTGATAAATTAGTTCTTTTCTCAGTCCAAGATACTCAATAAATTCACTTTCCACCTTGACGTGACCACTGTTATTGTTATACAGATTTTGCGTTAGTAGATCAAATGATGGAGCACACCTAATGCTAGGAGGATGCTCCACAGTTGGTGCAGAGCAGTCGAACGTCAAATGACGAAGTTTTATGACGAATAAGAAAAATCAACGGGAAACTACTTAATGTAATTAGATATGCGGACGATACAGTAATTTTATCAGAAAGTACTGAAGGTCTTCAAATTCAGCTTGATCATATTACGAAGTAGGAGAGGAAATGGCCATTAAAATAAACTTAAACGAAACTAAATTTCTAGTCTTTAGTCGTAACCTACATCCAGATGCAGAGCTTTAATTAAATGAAGTCCAAGTTAAAAAATTCACAAAATTACATTATTTGGGAACTGCCATAATGGTCTAACTAGATCCAGACATATAAATAAAACGCAGAATAGCAATTACTAAAACTACTTTTATGAAAATGAAGACATCTCTTTGCAACAATCATCTCAGTTTAGAACTAAGACAAATTATGATTAAGTGCAATGTTTGGTCTGTACTTTTGTATGGAGCAGTGGTGTGGACACTTATAGTACCAAGCACGAACAAAATTAAAGCATTGGAAATTTGGATTTATCTACAAGTGCTAAGGGGGCATTAAACAGCAAGAAAAACTAATGAGGAAGTAAGTAAGGAGGGTAACAAAGACAGAGAATGGCTAAAGTTTGTTAAACACCGGAAAATATCCAATCTGAGATATATAGTAATATAGGGAGAAATTGATATAGAATATTATAATTAATTTTGATTGAAAATTTGATAAAATTGAAGACTGTAGAGGTATAGGAAGAAAACAGATTTCTTGGTTAAAAAATATTCGCGAATGACTTCAGATATTAAATGTAGGACAATTATTCCATGTGACAGAAGATTGAGAACCCTAAGATTAGCAAGACCGGATACAACAGATTGCTGGCCGTAGCAATGCTCCTCGGTGAAGAACATCCGTGATTGGACATGATTCAATTCACATACACTCCTAAGAACAGCGCAAAACCACACACAGTTCACCGAAATTGTTGCCATACCCTACTGATGGAGACGGCACTCGAAAAAGAAGTAAAATATTTGATAATTAAGTAAGAATAATATAAACAAAACAAATGAGTTTTTAACGTTTTTTTAAGAAAATATAAGGAACTTTCTAAAGAAAAATGTGCGACTCAATATATTACTAATATCTCTTTGACTTTGACTTTGTACAAAAAAGAAAAACAAATATAATATGTAGTAAAAAATTCTTGGTTTTCTTTATAAACATAAACAGGTAAAATATATAATTTGATTTTATAAAATTTAACTTTTTACAAACTCTCAAGGTTTCTAAAAACAAAAACAAAAAATAAATTATAAAGTCTGAAGTGATATTAGAAATTAAGTTTCATAAAATGAAATACCCTTAGACAAGACAAACGTAACAATTCAAAAGTTTTAATTCAAGTCTACAAAATTAAGTCCTAAATCTGTTCTTAAGAAGCTTACTTCTTGTTACTTTTCTTAAATATATAGTCAATGTTTTATTGAAAAATATTTAGAAGCTCTTGTTTTGAGATTGTTTACTAACCAAAATTCTCCAGATAGTCCAGTCGTCAGAGACGAAAATGCCTCTGAATCTCGAGCAAGCTGAATTTAGCTAAGAATGTCAATTTTGGGACCCCAAAAGACATGCAAAAAAGTTTGCCACTCCTACCTTCGGCCTCCCCATAACCCGACCTCGTATGGGAGAGGGAGAGGTACATAGATTTACCAAGAACTTCTACACCGTAGAAAAAAATACTTCAAACAAGAAATATAGAGATTATTTTAAACAAAAATATTTATTAGCAATTTTTCTGTAGAATGAACTGTTCTCTCAGAAACAACGCTTCAAGCGACCGGCGATTATTAATGTTTTTTCAATTCTGTGTCAATGTCAATTTTTTAAATAACATTTGTATCAGCTCGACGGTAAAAACTCAATATCTTTTGATTTTAGTGATATCCTACCGATAAAAACCAAAATGGGTTTTAAAGACGAAAAGTATAGTATTTTTATGACACACAACACATCGCCCTTGATAAGTGCCTTTTTTTTTTTTTTTTTTTTTTTTTTTTTTTTTTTTTTGTGGCATTGACTTTCGTCATTCAGCCAGTCTCGAAAGGTTATAATATATTCCTTAAAAAAGTATAGACAGATAAGTGCAGATTATTTCTCTCAGACAAATGCACAGCGATATCCCTAAATCGAAATAGACGAATAATTAATAGAGGAACACGTCGAAGGAAAATACAAGGACACTCGCTTCTCGTCTAGGGGTCCGTCAAGACATTTATTTTAACAGACAAACAATACTGGACCACGGATAAGGTATTGTTACATATAGGATAAACAAAGGGTACAAGTCTAATCCTATACACGCTCATGAAAATTTTCATGAACGAGTACCAGATTTATAAATCTATGCATGTGTCTGACAAAAATTCTATAATTAAATTATATATTGTTACAGAACCTATGGCTAACAAAGACTGTATATTATATGGAGCGTATGTATTGCATTTAGTTAATTTTGTATACAGGGAGTTTGAATGCTGAATAAATTTAGGACATTCAAAGAAGATGTGATCGAGGTCACCTAGCTTGCCGCAATGTTTGCAACTATCATCATCGATGACTTTAATTTTAAATAAATGGCATGGATAGCATGCATGTCCAAAGCGTATTCGATTTATAGTAGTAATATATTTACGAGGAGCTTTGAAATTCTGAAACCAGGTTGTTTGAGGTAGAGTTGGTTGTAAAGAGGTATACCTTTTAGAGTTTGTAGAACAGTAATGTTTCCATTGCTCTTTCCATCTAAGTTGCTGATTTTTTTTGAAAATCGTAGTAACATCTGATGTGTTAAGCATATATTTCAACGTAGAGCCAGTTGTTACACTCATTTTAGCCAAGTGATCTACATATTCATTGTGTTTGAGACCAATATGTGCTTTGACCCAAATAAATTTTATGTTGACTCCAGTCGATGATAAATGATACAATCGGTCTTTTATTTCAAATATGTAGGGGTTGCTAAATGTTGAGGGTAATTCAATGTTTTTTATGCTCTGCAAAACTGAAAGGCAATCTGACAGAATTAAGATATGTCTATTACAGGTGTTTTTAACATATTTTAGAGCTTCAAGTATAGCTATTGATTCCGCTGAAAAGATTGAAAATTCATAGGGTAGTTTATACTTGAAATCTACGTTTGTAGCAGGTAAAAAGTATGCGCATCCCGTCCCTTCTGTTGTTTTTGATGCGTCCGTGTATATTACTGTGGCTTCCCTATAATCCTGCAATAGAGATATTAGAAGATTGCTACTCATAATGGTGTTCTCACTATAAGTGGGTATTATAACCTGAGTTCTGTGGAATAAAGAATAGTAGTCTAAGCTTCTGTCAACCGTGTCAAATTTCTTGAAAAAAATAGGATTATTTTGTAATGCCATGCATAAAGGCGGGGAAGGTTTTTTCTCCCAATATTTGTTTGTAAGATCTGACTCGTTAAGTTGACGGACGCTTGAGAATAACTGGGAGTTAGTTAATAGAATTTTAAGAAGGCTTTTTTCACTTAAAAAATTTCTTCTATTTTCCAGGGGTAGCTCAGCGGCTTCAACATATAAGGGTTGTATAGGGGTTGATCTCATAGCACCCAAACATATCCTCATAATAGAATTTTGAAACGTGTCGATTTTTCTTAAAAGGTTCTTAGAGGCGGAACCATAAAGAGTAGCACCGTAATCTAGAATAGATCGTATATACGCGCGATAAAACAACAAGGATGTTTCTACATCGCAACCCCACCACGTTTTAGTTGTCATTCTGAGGAAATTGCTGCCTTTTTTACATCTATCAAGCATGTACTCTATGTGTTGTCTCCAAGTTAACTTCTTATCCAAAATAAGGCCTAGATATTTGACATGATTTTGAAGCTTAAAACATTGATCGTTCAGAATGATATTTTCATTTGTAGGAATGTTGTGTCTTGTGAAGATAGATACTACTGATTTTTCTATAGATAAATTGAGACCATTCTCTAAGAACCATGAAAAAAGGGATTCACATACTTTGCTAAGGCTTTGTATACAGGTTTCATATTTTTTGTTTTCTGTATAGATGCAGAAATCGTCGGCATACTGTACGATTTTGAATGAACTGTTATTTATTTGGATGTTATGTATGTCAGAGCTGTATATATTGAATAAGATTGGAGATAAAACTGAGCCTTGTGGTATACCTTGATAATTATATCGCGGTCCAATTAGCTTTGTGTAAAATCCAATTATTGTATCCACGAATGCGATTGGCATATGGAATACATTAACCATTTTATTTCTTAAAGTTGACAAGCAAACTGATTCGTATGCTCCCTCAATATCCAAGAATAGTCCTGTTAAATAGTTGTTTCTGGTTAAGGTATTTTGTACATCTACCACAATGGTTGTTAGAGCATCTAGTGTTCCAAAGCTTCTTTTATAACCAAACTGATTTTCTGGTAGCAAATTATTTTTTTGTAACCACCAATCCAGTTTAAATTTTATGAGTCTCTCTAGAGTTTTAAAAACACAGGAAAGTAACGATATTGGTCTGTATGAATTTGCAATATTTGGATCTTTACCAGACTTTAGGATAGGAACCACAATGGCGTTTTTAAATGAATCAATAACGATGTTATTTTGAATGATGTCATTAAATACCTGCAACAGCAGATCTTTAGCGGCTCTTGGTAGGTTGATTAACATAGGGTATTTGATTTGATCAATCCCTGGGGAGGTATTATTGCAATTTTTGAGAGCGAAATCTAATTCAGATTTAGTGAAAGGTTTCAACAAAAAGTGATTGGATTGGTGACTTTGTTCGGATTGGTTAGAGAAATATTGAACCCAGGGAGGAGAAACTTTATTAAAGAAGTCATCTAAAACTTCATTGCTGAAAGGTTTTATACTATTCTGCGGTTTTCGATTCATTTTGTTGGCCTGTGACCATATTTGCTTAGCAGAGGTATTTTTGTTTAAATTGGAGCACCATTTGATCCAACTGGATTTAGCTTTTTGCTTCAACTGCTTTTTTGTTCGAGCAGTAACTTCCTGACATTTTAAGTAGTTATCAAAACTCGATGAATGTTTGTAAGCTTTTAAAGCCTTTTTTCTTTCATTAATTATAATATCACATTCAGGGTCCCACCATGGTGGTGGGGGACGATTTTTGAGTTTAAGAATTTTATATTGAGGGATAGATTTTGAAGCAGATTCATTAATACAATTAATAAGAAAATTATAATTTTCGTAAGTGTTTAAAGAGAACATGTTTTCTATTAAGGATGTATAAAGTGACCAATTGGCTTTATTGATATTCCATTTGCTTTTTGGATAAATTGTTTCATGTGATGTGTTAGTTGTGGAAAGGTTCATGGTTATAGCAAAATGATTTGACCCTAAGGTATCTGAAGATACGGACCAGGAAACTTTACTGGCTAGATTAGCTGTACAGAGAGAAATGTCAATCATAGATTTCTAAGTACCATATTTGGAAAGATATGTGGGTTCCCCATTATTCAAAATAATAAGATCTAGGTCCTCGACACTGCTGACGATTTGATGACCTGCAGCATCATTGTGCAGTGAGCCCCATAAAGAGTTATGAGCATTCATATCCCCTCCAATTATACAAGGTGATGTAACTTGAGAAAAGATATTTTTCCAATCATCTTTAGAAGTATGGACTTTAGGAGGCCTATACACAGACAAGAAACTTAATTCTAAATTGTTAAATTTAACGGAGATGCCACAAACTAAAATTTTATCATTGAAATTTTTAGTAATATTCACTTGACAGAATGAGATAGAAGTTTTAATCAAAATTGCTACACCGGCATATCCATCGTATCTATCCTGGCGGATTATATTATAACCTTTAAATATATAGTTTTGATTTGGTTTGAACCATGTTTCACTTAACAACGCTATATCAATGTTTTCAGCTGTTAAAAAATGAACTAAACTATTTTTATTGGATGCAACGGACCTTCCGTTCCATTGTAAAATTCTCAGAGTTGTTTGTCCTTGGAAAACCTTATTTACTGAAGATGTCCTCCAACATCTGATTCTAACGAATAAGTAAAAAGTTGTATAATAAAATAAGTGAAAACATTCATATTTGTTTTTTTAATAGTGCATTTTGATCTTGGATTAATGTTTAAATAAGAAATACTGCCAGAAAAAAGTTCCATTTGAATTACATAATTTAGATAAATAATTTTGATTTTGATATATGCTAAGAATTTTATTTCAATGTTTTAGTACCCTCCAATACTGAAAATATTTTTTGATTTATGCTCTCATTATCTACAGATTTTAAATCCTCAAGTGTGTGAATATTTTTAAAAAAATTAATGACACACTCCGTCACTGCCTGAGCAATATCTTTATTATCACCTTCTGTGGGTTGAAAGGTAGATTGCTTTGGATACTGGGGAAGAGGATGTGATGGTCCAAAACGGAAGTTAAACATGGGAGGGTTCTGTAAGTTTGGGGATGAGGGAGAAGTAGTGGCTTTACGTTTTTTGTTGTTATGGGTTAGTGCCATAGGTCTGCTACTATCCGAACGTTGAGAATTTGTAGGTTGTGGCTGCTGGAAAGCATGTTTATTACCAGAACTATGAGGTAGTTTCGGGAAATCTGCCTCGTAGTTTGTTAAGGCAGAAAAGCGATTGTTCGTTGTTATTTCTGAATATGAAGATTGAAAAAGCTTTTTGGCTTCTAAAAAGGATACTTTCTGTTCTATCATCAAATTTTTAATACGTTTCTGTTCCTCGTAAATTGGGCATAGTTTGGAAATCGATGTATGCTGTGTACTCTTGCAATGTATACATGATTTATTAAATTCAGAACAGTTATGTTCTTCGGTTTTGACAGATCCACATAAAATACAATGTTCTTGGCTGCTTTTGCACTGTTTTGATATGTGTCCGAATCTCAAACATCTATAGCATTGTGTGACCCTGCCTATAAACTTTTCCACATTAAAATAAACAAAATTAACGGATATATGGCTGGGTAATATGTTTCCTTCAAAGCTGACTACAATAGTCTTCTTAGGTACATACTCAGCTGTACCATCTTTTTCAATTTTCCTGTGCATTCGTCTGATGTCTACAACCCTTGAGTTTGAATTTATGTTTTGTTTTAAATAATCAACGTCGTAACTTGTGTCAACGTCTCGGATCAGACCCTTGACCTCTAAAAGGTGATTAGGTATGAAAGCTTTTAAGTTTAATTCTTTTAAATTTTTATTTGTGACCAACTTATTAGCTTCTGCTATTGAATTTAATATTACTTTAACGCGATTTCTACCTATTCCCTTAATTTCCTGAATGTTTTGTACTTTTAGATTTTTGTGTAAAATATGTCCTACAAACATAGGATGCAAACGACCTAAACTTTGCTGATTAGTTTTTTCAACATATACGCAATAATTATTTAACAAGTACTTATCTGGATTTATCGAGTCAAATAGTTTTGGTTCGTCCTCCTTAGCACCTATTGTTCCCGTTTCCATGACGGCAGCAGTACTTTCCATATTGGAAAAACTATCACTTTCACAAATTACTCCACTATCACCATCTGGCGTCTATTTTTTACGCTCCCCATGGCGGGGGCGAAGTTTTTAAAATCTAACTTATTTAAATTGTTTTGATAAATTTAGCAACACGAAAAAACAAAAACTTGAACACTAATTAATAACAAATCGGTAAGCCGGTTATTGTTGTTTGACTTCTCTCTTCGAAGGTTCAAACGAAACTGGATAAGTGCCTTCGGAAATGTGATTTATACCGTCAAATTTTATGTCGCTTAGAACAGGGACAGATGGACCGCCTTTTCTTTTTCTTTGACCTGATCCTTCTTTTAAAATGTGCTAGGGCAACGTTTCTGCAAAATTCAAGGTGCGTTATATTAGTTGCTGCATTCACGTGTTGAAAAAAGTGAAAAGATGCCATAACAGCCAAATTTAAAGCTTGAGCAAACAAGGTTCACCACCACTTTTTTGATCTAAGTCGGGAACGATAAGAAACAGCTAAATGATCAAAAAGGTCAACACTACCCATTCTAATGTTATACTGTCTTATCAAATTTGATTGAGTTACATCTTTTTTATGTTCAGACTTAACTCTTCTGGTTATATTTTAAACAGGGGTTACTACAAAATGATTGCATGCCACTATAATTGAAGCATTTTCATTCCATTTGACACAAATAATATCGACATTTGATTTGTAATCATAGATCCCTCCATCTTGTTTTTTGCTGGTTGGTGATGAAACTTAAGGTCATGTGCTGGTCCTATTTTCTCGAACTGTACCGTCCGTCCGTCCAAAAGTCCGTATACCTTTTTGTGATAAGAATTTTAGAAGAGAGTAGCTGATAAACAAAATATTAAAATATACAGCATGCCTGTTCGTATTTTGTAAAATCTGTAACATATTATTTACGACTCAAGTTCCTAAGAGAGTTACTTTACGAGTTTCCGCAGTAAATGTCAAAGTTATATAGATATTTGTCATTTCCACAGAGAATCCATAGTTTGAGTCCAAATCTAATTGGTTTATTTTTGATAAACATTTTTTCTGAGTGATGACCATGACGTGGAACCATTGATTCATCAATACTTACAGGTCTATAAAAAACTCCAAAGTGCAGATTATTAATTTTCAATTTTTCGAAAACTGGTTAAACTTTAGCTACTTTGGAGTTTGCTAAATTAGAGTTGTTACAAACGTGAAAATACCTTTTTACTGTTTTGAATTTTTCACGGCTTATTGTTTTCGTAAAGATCGGAGCCTGCATGTCATCCGCCTTTGACCAGTAGTCATTTTTAGAGGAAAGTTATGGTATCCTACAGGACTGTATCTGCGGCGGATTTGTAGACTATCACGGGTTGTATTCCTCTGCATGTGTTAACATTAGAAAGGAGACATCTCTATGAGAGAAGAGAATATTTATCAGCAGAAATAAAAAAAAGCAAGAAGAAAGAGAAAATCAATAAAAAAAATGGCAAGAAGAATGGAACAACACGGAAGATGTTGCTCAGTGGACTAAGATGCTAATCCTGAGTCTAGAGGACTGGGTGGACTGTGATCACAGACAACTGGATTACTTCCTGACGGAAGTGCTCACAGGACATGGGTGTTTTAGGATATATCTTTATAGATTCAGAAAGACAGATACAGATAAATGCCTATACTGTGAATACTCTGACAGTGTTACTTACACAATTCTGGACTGCTGGTGTACTAGATGGACTATGGAGAGAAACAGAATGTATAGAGAAATAGGTATGAACCCTGTTACTGTGAGAGAAAAGATCGTAAAGATGACGAGGAGTAAGGAGGGATAAAATATTGTACATAATTACATTCTAACAGTAATTAAAAAGAAACAAGAAGAAAATAAACACCAGCCGAAACAACGATAGAGATAAGATATAGATAAGAAAAGGTAGTGCTCCGAAACTGTTGTCAGCCCTACAGCAGCCATCCCACTTTCGAAGTACGGTACGTGCGACAGTCAACTGCTCACAAGTAGGAGAAGGTTTCGGGTACTCTTCTACCCTGAATCCAACACACGCCAGCTATCCCTAGGGATGGGTTAACCTGGTACGGTTTTTTTTATAAATTTCTACTCTCAGAAAAAAAAAGTTATGGTATCCGCCAATCTGGAGCAAGCCAATAAGCTAACAAATATCTTTATCAGAAACCGTAAAATTATGAAAATTTTCATCCATGTGAGCGTAAGTTTCGCTTTGATTACGTATAAAAGTAATAATTTCTGGAGTAAAAAACAAAGATAATATTTCGTACTCCGTTTTACCTATATGTTCGGCTCCTACTTTAGTAGATCTTGAGTTTCTTCACCATCATGAATTTTTACCTCTCCAGAAACCTCTATTGGCATATCAATCACATGAAAAATCTGGTTCTCAAGAGTGTCCTCGTTTCTACCAATACTTCGGTCTTCTGAAGTGGGAGGAAGTCTTACAACATTAATGTTTGAAGGAAGGATATTGAGGATTCCACATCTTCCGAAGCCTCCCGTTATAGTATGTGTTGACGTACGGATTTCTTTAAACAATGCAATATCTAAGAAAAATTGTTTCTAATTGTAATTGAAAAATAATTTGTATAAACATTCTGATTTTCTCAGCGTAAATGCAGATAGAAGCAAACCACGTCCATATGTGTCGTTATTCAACAGCTCTGATCGACCGTTTGTTATTCTTATTATCACTTGACCATTGTCTTAATTGTTATTTCCCTTGAAAACTTATGAGCTTACAGAGACGACATTATAATATTGTATATTTTTCTTCCTCTATCTTTTCTCCTTCTTAAGGATGTACGGATGGCGTCATGTACTTTGTTTGACTATTTCTGTCCAATTGTCTCTCTCCTGTGCGTCTTGTTTTGCTTCGGAGAATAAGTAACCAGTCATGTCCTTTATTTGGTCCGACCATCATACTGGAGATCTTCCTCTGGATCTTTTATTCGCTATGTTACCTATGTGTAAAATATCTCAGTATATTTTGGTTGATAGATGTGACGCCTTTAGTTTTTATGTTAAGTTTTGCTAGAATTATTTATGCGATGGGCGGTTCATGGAATGCGCAACATTCTACGGTAAAACCACAATTCAATTGCCATTATACGCTTTGAATCAGCTTTTTTTATTGTCCAAGTTTCTGAAGAATATGTGGCGATAGGAGATATCAATGCTCGAACAATGCGTAATTTTGTATTTTTTGTAATGTCAGTGTTCTTCCAAATTTTTTTGAGGTTGGCTGTTGCCGATCTGGCCATTGTAATGCGTCAACGGACCTCGTCTGCGCATCCTCCACTTGTATATTAGGCACTCAATATTCCGACGACAATTTTTTTTAAAAAGTAGTAAAATAATTCAAGCGCTCTATATACTATTTACTAGGGTAGTCAATTGGCTATCTTACTTGAAAAAATATTAGTATTAGAATAATTTTTGCCGAATTGATGACAAAAAATGCATAATGAAACATAAAATTGATTTTTTGTGCTTTTTACTTTTTTTTAAGAAAATGAACCCACATCTAAGTAAAATTTTTTGATAAACTAGCAAGCTCCTAACCTTTACAAAACATATGTAGTGTGATTTAAAAAAATAATTGAATACATTACCCTAAAAAAAAATATAATTTTAATAAGTATTCCCAGAATGAGAACGTTGGCAGTTAAAAGGATATAATTTACTTCTGATCGAAATAAATATTGTTTGTATAAAAAACCAGACCGTAGATAAACAAGAAGTAGCAAAAGCTATTAACGTGATAATTATTTAAGTAACTAAAACTGAAGCAACTTTACTGAAAAATAAAAGATGAAAAATACTTTATTTCTTTAAAATAAACGTTTCTTTTGAAATGCAACGCCTACAAGATACCCAGTAATAAATATTTAAGGAAACAATCTGCATAAAGCTTTCTTGGTTTTATATAAGAGAGTTCGCATTTTGGAGTTGTGACATCAACCCTAATATTCATTCTTCTTTATGAATCGTAATAAGTTTCTACCATTCCGATGTCAAATAAAATTTTGGATTTAAAATGAATTTCTTAAGACGCCGCAAGGATACGGAAGTCTATTTTCAACTCCCTTTTGGGCAGAGTAGGGCTGGGAATGTAATTGTTGAATATGAGTTGATGTTACTATTTATTTCATGCATTTTGTTTATATATTATTTATATTTAAATATTCCTATATCCCGTATCGTAATATTATTTGATGATTCTGTCTTACTTATTATTATTTAATAAATTCAAAATACCTCTGGTATAAGTATTTATAGATTTTCACAATTCGTTTGACTTGGTAGAACTAAATGGAGCAATTGAGGCATTAAATGAAAGTCGTGTTGATAGCCGTTATTCCAGATTACTATTCAATATTTATAGAAATGCGACAAACGTATTAGAATTGCACAAAAACAGTAACAAAATAAAAATTCAAAGACGTGTCAGATAGCGTGATACACTATCAACAAAGCTTTTTAAAACTGCCCTAGAACGTGTTTTAAAACCTTTGATTGGGATTATAAGGCATAAGTATCGACTTATGCTGCGTAATTAACGCCAGTAACTAAGACTGCGCCACCTAATTTATGCTGATAATATAGTTTTGATAGGAGATGACCTAGGCGAATTCAACACCATGTTAGAAGAACTGGAAAGAGTACTAAATCAATTTAAAAATAAATATCCCCAAAATAAAATACATGATGAACGTCGTATCCAGAAACAAGTCAGAAAAGCGATGTAGAACTTAATAAATACATATACCTTAAAGTTAAAATTAGAATAGGCAAAGGCAACCAAACAGGTGAGGGATACTGTTGCCGAGAGGGGGCATTTGGGCCTGTAGGACCCATCGCCGGCTCTTCGGACTTTTTCCTGTCTCCGGAATTGGAACGGGTGTTTACCATCTTCGTTTGTCGCTAGTGAAATGGGTCAGTACTGTTGCCGTTACAGAATAACCGTTACAGCGACAAGTATCTGTTACAGGTAACGGTTCCAAGGAACAGTTACAAAATAACAGATCAAAAATGGAAAACAGAACAGGTAAAATAATCTAAGTATTCCTTGACTTACGGAAGGTATAACTTGGTAAACAATAAAATAAAATGGTATGATAAATGTAGTGCAAAGAATGTGTTTCTAAGTGTTTCTTGACTTACGGAAGAAACAACTTAGAATGAAAAGTAAAAATTTACAAGATCAAAGAATAGAAAAATGCAGAAATATGAGTAAAAATACACAAGGTAAAAGAATGCAGAAATGTTCTTAAGTGTTTCTTGACTTACGGAAGAAACAACTTAAGAGAGGAATATAAACAAATGAAATAATTAAATATAAAACAATATGTGAAAATATGTCTAAGTGTTTCTTGACTTACGGAAGAAACAACTTAGAACAGAAAAACAACAAGAGAATCAAATATGCAATAGAAGAATATAAATATTTACAAGTGTTTCTTGACTTACGGAAGAAACGACTTGTAATATAGAATAGACAAAAATAAAATGCAAAAATAAAAATACAAATATTTACAAGTGTTTCTTGACTTACAGAAGAAACAACTTGTAATAGAAAATAAGAAAATAAAATGCGGAAAAGATATAGAAATATAGCTAAGTGTTTCTTGACTTACGGAAGAAACGACTTAGCGTGAAAATGAAAATAACAGAGACAAGTATACGAAATATCAGAAATAAGAGTGCGAATATGGAAATACTTCTAAGTGTTCTTTTGACTTACCGGAAAAGAACGACTTAGACACACAATGAAACACAAGTGAAATATCAGAAAAATATTTCTAAGAGTTCTTTAACTTACCGGAAAGAACTACTTAGACACAAATACAAGAAATATAAACAATCAAAAATAATCAAATAAAATAGTAAATAAATCAATACATGAACAATAGTAATATTCTAACCTGAAAAGGTCTGAATATACGACAAATGCTAAAATAAAAAGGTACACAGGAAATCAGACATAAAACAATAGCTCAAGTTGATACAATAAAGCACCGACTAGGTCTACAGTAAGAAGAGGCAAGCTCGACTGACTGATGAGAGAAATTCCATCTGCTTTTATATAAAACAAATCCTTTGTTTTACGTAGCAAAAGTGGAATTTCTCTGCATCGAGTCAATTAGAAATTCGGATTTGCCCAAACTTGGAATTTCCAAGTATTTCTCCGAATTTCTAAATGCGTCCGGCACGGTTGTCAGCTTCTGCCTGACACGCCCCCGGAGACAATACCTCACCTGTTTGGCATCTTTAAAAACATTTTTAAGAGCTGCATATGGAAACCCATATGCAGCTTAAAAATGTTTTTAAAGATGCCAACCTATCGATTAATCTGAATTGTTAAGTCTTCGATTAGTGTCTTCTGTCAGTAATACCAACGGTACGGAAACATTGTCCCTAACAAAAACAGTGCTTTAAAACTAAGAATAACACAAAGAAGGATTTAGCGTTTAATGATAGAAGTAACAATAAAAGAAAACATCACAACCCAAGACCTACTAAACGGAACCAGACTTACAGATGTTGTAAAAAGAGCTTGCAGATTGAAATGGAGATGGACTGGTCACGTCTTAAGAATGAATTATGCAAGTGGACACGCAAGTTAACTGACTGGAGACCAAGAATAAATAAACGAAACACAGGAAGATCCCCTACACGAGGGTAAGATGATCTGCGAAAGATGACGAAAAATTGCATCGATACTGCAAAAGACCGTGCACTGTGGATACAAACAGGGGAAGCTTTTGTCCTCCAGTGGACCTAAAAAGAGCTAATCTGATGGCACAAAAAAACCTATTATATTTTTAAGTTTTAAAAAAATTATTACTAAACTAACTAAAACACTAATTTGTTGATTTTGAGTGGCGAAATTAGCACTAAATTTTTAAATCATTGATATAATCTAAACAACTAATTTTTTGAATGTTTAAAATTTAGCAAATTCTTACCAAAATATTCATAAGCAAAATCTGCACAAATTTTTTGAAATAGAAAATATTTAAACCGCTCTAAGACGTCGTGAGTTAAATATATAATTTCATTAAAATTACAAAATCAGACTTTTTTACTTTTTTAATATTTATTTATATGTTCATTGGCGGATTGATACCTCTATATACCTCTATATAGTTCTCGTCCGATACTTCTGTCGATTATGGTGCATCCTGGCGATCCTGGTTATTCCATTCTTTTTTTTTGTTTAGTGTCTATTCGCTAATACACTGTACGTTAGATTTTCTTCTGTCTTTCATGTCCAGTAGTCTTTGTGTTGTGGCTGTGTCGGGTCTTGTTTCTAATGCATATGTTATTATTGGTCTCACACTAACTTTATAAATTCTTGACTTCTATTGTTGACTTCATCTTAGTATTGATATATCGGTTTTTCCATATATGTTATTTATGCATCCTGCCAGTCTATTTGCTTTTTGTACTTGATCTCTCACTTCTTTGTCCAGGTCTTCATAGCTGGACAAAGTAATTCCAAGGTATTTTATTTTCATTACTTATTAAATACTGATGCCATCGATTTCTATTTTACATCTAAATGGTTCTTTGCTGATAACTACTGTTTTAGTTTTCTGTGTTGAGATTGTCATATTAAATTCTTTTGCTCTTATGTTGAATCTGTGGACCAGTCTTTGCAGACTATCTTTACCTTGGGCTATCTGTGTATGTAAATACTCTGTGTAACAATGTCAATAAGTTTTATAAGTTGACCATCTATTCTGACTTCCATTTTGTTGTTTCCGTAGATGTTTTCAATAATTTTTATGATATCTAGGGTAACTAGTTTATTATACAGAATACGGATTAAAGATGTAACGAACATCTATCTTAAATTGTTGCGAACTTGTGTAAATTATCCAAACAATGTTTGTTATTTATGTCGAACTAAATTTTGAAATCACAAAGAAAGAATATTTCTCCTTTGGAAAAAGGTATGTAAACATTATTTTGTTTGAGTAATCGATGGATTATATTGGGATCAAATGGCGTCGACCAAAATAGACCATCGTCTGACAGCAGAATGGTCAATAAAAAGAGTAGTTCGTCAGGGCTGTGTACTTTCTCCACTGTTATTCAATATATATTCCGAAAAGATCTTTTAAAATGCCCTCGAAAATATTGAAGAAGGAATAAAAATCAACGGAGAACACGTAAACAACTTAAGATACGCAGACGACACCGTCATTATTGCTGACAGTGCTGAGGGTTTACAACGACTTTTGAATGTCATAACCAAAGAGGGAGATAGCTTGGGACTAAATATAAACACAAATAAAACAAAAGTAATTGCTGTTACACGTGCACCAAATGTCGATTAATATTTGTATCTATAACAAACATATAGAACCAGTACAAAGATTTCAGTATCTAAGTTGCTGGATAACAAACGATCTTGACCACGAGGTCGAAATACGTGCTCGTATAAAATATGCTAGGTCCGCATTTCAACGAATGAAAAAATTCCTAATAAACTCTACATTATCGTTGGATATCCTATACCAATTTGTAAAAATGTTTATTTATTCCATATTGCTATACGAAGTGGAAACATGGACTCTCTGAATTACAAGTATGAGGCGTATAGAAGCCTTTTTTATGTGGATTTTTCGAGGGATGCTGAAGATCTCTTGGACAGAGCACGTGGCCAACAACGAGGTACTAAGAAGAATTGGTATTGAGAGAGAACTCCCAAATATTGTAAAAAACAGAAAAACGAGTTATCTAGGACATACTGACAGAGGAGAAAAACACAACTTTCTACGATTTATAATGGAAGGGAGAGTGGAAGGAAGAAGAGGTCCAGGAAGAAGAAAATGCTCCTGGTTGAAGAATCTAAGAGACTGGACAGGCATGGACACACATTCGATACTAAGAACAGCTCAAGATAGAGAGCAATTTGCTGTAGTTATAGCCAATCTTCAGTAATGGAGAAGGCACCTTAATAAGAAGAATCGGTGGACAGAACAAATCTTGGGCCCTTATATTTCCCGTAAATCTTATATAATATTATTTAATGTTTGACTAATATTTCGCATTTACAAAAATGCTAGAGTATCAAGCAAGACCAAGAAAGCCGTTAAATATCCTAACTTGCTTTCCTATAGACCATTTACTCACAATGATGAACTTCCAATCCCAGTCCTACGTGAGAATTAGAATTTACAGACAGAAATCATCATAATCATCATCTTGGTGCTACAGCCCTTAGAGGGCCTCGACCTTCTCAAGCTTTCTACGCCATTCTATTCTGTCCCTCGCTTGCATTTTCCAGTTGCCGAGTCCGATCTTCTCGGCATCTTGTGTTACCCCGTCCATCCACCTCAGCTTTGGTCTACCCCGTCTTCTCATTCCCACGGGTTGCGCTGTTAGAATCTTTTTTATCATGTTTGACTCAGGGGCCCGGGCTACATGTCCTGCCCACTGCAGGCGGTTTCGCTTAACTATAGTGGTAATATCTTTACCACCAAACGTATGCTTGTAGATATTCTGCAGTTCAAAGTTATATCTACGCCTCCATATTCCGTTCTCACAGACCGCTTTGAATATCTTGCGTAGCACCTTTCTTTCAAAAATGGATAGAGCGGATTCATCTGTTTTCGTTAGCGTCCATGCCTCTAATCCATATGTGAGAACGGGGACTATCAGTGTTCTATACAGCCTTATACGAGTTTTTTGAGACAGACGTTTGTTAGCTAAGTACTTTGATAGACCATGATAACACCTGTTTGCAATTATTATTCGCCTTTTTATTTCCTCAGATGTATTATTATTGGGGTTAACCGATGTCCCTAGATATATGAACTCTTTGACTGCTTCGAAGTTTGACAGAAAGCATCCAAGGATGAAAATATTCAATTAAATATTTTTAAAAGTATAAATCTTTAATTTCGTTGTACAAGCAAACTACGCCTGTTACAAAAAAAATTGCTTCAAACCTAAAGTCGGAAGACAGTATTTCATAACCACAGCAACTTTATTTAAAGTAACAAATAACAAATTAAATTTTATCTGTCAGTTAAATCTTTACGATAACTCGAGACACAATGTGATACTCGTAATCATGCACTCGATTGTATGTTGGAGAAAGACAATAAAACTTAGTTCGTCTCTGCTTCGTCCGAAGCTTTTATTATTCAGCTAAGGGGACTTTGCAAGAACACCAGACATATAAATTCATTAAGAAAGATGCGGAAGAATGGAGATAGACCTTTAGAGCAGAAATAAAACTAAATTCATTTTTTTTTAATATTTTAATTTTTCTTGTTTTGCGCAAGATTTAGAAAGTGTGACTAATGGATGTGCGGAAGTTTTCAGTCGAGAAAATCTACTTTATTTCAATATTATGTTTTACATGGGAGTAAGCCACAATTGATAGTAATTAAAATAATATTTTTAACTAAATAAACTTTGGCGTTTAGATTTACACTTCAGAAATCACTTTCGAAAAAAATTATTTTTTGGAAAGAATTTGGAAAGAAAAGTTTAACCCCCAAATTTACCCAGAGCCACTGGGTAAATGGTTAATCGGTAAAAATGTTATTTAAAACATGCGAACAGTTTTTGCAATCTTTGTGCTTAAGTTGTCGTTGTTATACGATATATTTAATAACGGCTGTTTATGTTCAATTGCCTTGTCTGTGTGTCTTTGAATTTGTTATTGTTAAATTAAAAAGAATTTAAAATATTAAAATGATAGTAAAAATCATATAGTTATTGCCTTATTTAAACATTTATGTTAAAACTTGAAATACTTACCAGAGAAACAATGAAACAATGAAGTTTTCCAAATAGGATATTTGAAAATGAAAGTACAATAAAACCTCGATATAACGGACCTCTATTTAACGGACTTCGGATATAACGGACAAAAAATCCGGTCAAAAATAAAAACATACTATTAATATTACACATGCGTCTCATATATGTAATCAATATGGCATAAAAAAGCAAACTTTCGGACATAAAAAAAAACAAAAACAAAATAAATAAGTTTGCATTCACGTGTGATGTAGGTCAGCATAGAAATCTTGGAAAACGAATGAAATTAGCTCGTGAAACTTCACTGGAAGAAGCAATCTTAAAATGGTATGGCCAACAACGTTCTAGTGGGATCCTGGTCCGAGCAGTCGAATTGAAATTTGCTGCAATTAAATTAGCAAATCATATGGACATACCAGAGCAAGTGATGGATGGCTCTGACGCTTTCGTAAAAGGCACGAAATCATGAATAAAAGCATTTACGGAGAAGCTTCAACTGCACCTAAAGAACAAACAGAACCTTTTAGGCAAAAATTAGTAGCACATATAGCAAGTAAGTAACGAAATGCTATAAGAATCTTAGATTTACAATGTTGACGAAACTAGTTTGTTATGGCGTACTTTGCCTGAAAGCGCACAAGCCTCCAAATATGAAAAATCGGATTCTGAAAGAAAAAACAGCAAGGACAGGATCTTGGCACTGCTTTGTGCTAACGCTGATGGATCGCATATATTGATACCTGTAGTGGTTGGCAAATCTCGTAAACCTAGGGTTTTAAAAGACATAATGCATCATATGCCCCTTTCATATTATAGCTCTAAGAAGGCATGGTTCACCTCAGATATTTTCAAAAATTGGTTTTTCAAAGAAATTGTACCTTCAGTGAGAAAATTTCAAGAGGAGAAATTGGGAATACCGTCAGAAGAGGTGAAATGTTTATTGCTTTTAGACAACGCTCCTGATCACGCCTCTGAAAATATTCTACGTTAAGAAGATGGAAACTTCAGGTGTATGTTTTTGTCAAAAAATACAACATCGCTTATTTAACCCATGGATCAGGGAATAATTTTGGCCGTCAAACGAATATATCGCAGAAAGTTCTTAGACGAAGTAATGGTTGTATTGTACGATGGAGATAATGCAGAAGATACAAGAGCGCAACGTACCTTGCAAAACTTAAGGTCTTACAATTTAAAATCAACAATTTTTAATTTTGCTGCAGCATGGGAGGAGGTGAAAGAACAAACATTAAAAAATGGTTGGAAGGATTTGTTTGATGGCCAAGATGCAGACATAGATTTAGAAGGGTTGAAAGTTACTAATTTCTGTAGGACAATACGTAATAATGCCGGAGAACATGTAGCTGAGGAAGGTGTTTTACAATCGCTAGAAGTAGATGAAGGTGACCCTGGGTATAACATCATGACTGAAAGTGAAATAGCAGATGAAGTTATGAACCTTAAAAATGAGGCCGGAAGTAAAGATAGCAAACAAGACGACAAAACAAGACTGTTAAAAATGAAGTTATCAGAGGTAAGATCGCATCTCGACGATCTAACAACATTTATTGATTATTAAATTAAACTGTATTTAGGGAGTTGATCATAGAAAAACAGCAAACATGGAAAGAGCAAACGAAACTTTTTCAAAACGGGATTACCGACAGCAAGCGCGTCGATATCCACAGCAACGTCACTTCACGACGAATGTCCGAAGACAATTATTTAAATAGAATTTTGTTTGTATTTTGTATTTTTTATATATATCTAATTACAGTGTACATATATATATATTTCCAAAAAAAAGTATTTTGATTTATTTTAACCATATTTTTATATAACGGACTTTCGGCTTTAACGGACACCCCCTCCCCCCAAGTAGTCCGTTATATCGAGGTTTTACTGTATTTTAATCGTATTGTAATCTTAATTATCTATTGTTTGGTAAATATTATATTTCAATTAAATCATTGATTTTGTTATCCTTCTATGCTAAGCTTTTTATCAAGGAAATTTTTTTTTTTGTAAAATATAAGATAAACTTTTTTATCATTTGTATAAAATTTTTTGGGACACACTATATATCATACCTTAACAAAAATCATTCTATCATCCTTTAAGACATTTAATTGTTGTGTAAATTATTTAAAACTCATGTTTTTAGATATCATACTAAAAATACCTAATATTACTGTGATCATCCACATATTGACAACATTATAAATTTTGTAATATCTAACGAGTGTCTATCAAGCTGTACAATGTTTGTAGATGTGCGAGTAAATTCCATCCTTTTCTGGCCGAATTCTTTCTCTCTCTGCGCACTGGAAGCTCCGCCTTGTCACGAGATTCCTGTTTTACAGTACCTTAAGGCGGGTTGACACGATCCAAGAATGCTTGGATTCCAACTTGGACCAAGTGGACTTGTACATGTGTACTTGTACCAAGTAGGTTGCCACGGTTGAATGACTTGTATGTCGAATAACCATTATAAAGATGTTTTCTTAATGTTTCCTATTCCAAAAATAAACACTTTGAAAAATAAGTACTTTGAACTTACAGATCATTTAAACAATACATAATTAAAGTAAATTGTATAGCGGTACCGATTAATTTCATTTGAGGTGCTGATTAGGGGGTGATTTTCTCGATTTTATTACCAAAAAGGGACCAACTTAATTTTGAGCGTAACTGGCTTAGTTTTTTTTTTGTTATTTCGTGATGAAGTATTCTATTTGGAATTTAATAAATAAGAAACCACTTTTATGAGCTACAACTTCGTTTCTACTGGGTCTACAAACTTTAGAAATACACCGTTTTTAAATTTTATTTACAAGCTACATTTTGCCAAGAATATTTTCTTATAAAATACTTACTTTTTGAGATATTACTGCAAAACCGTCAAAAAACGTGTTTTTTTTTAATTAACATTTTTACTCGCAAATAATTTATAAAGTAATAACTTGAGAAACTCACTTAGTAAAAAAACTCTATAAAACAAGAGTTGCTTAAAATTAGTCAGTTTATCTATATTCAGTCTTATTTTGAACGAAATTTTTTCACCCCTAAGAAAGGGTAACTTTTACCCCCAAGTAAAAGCAACCCTAGGCTCAAATCTAAAAGTAAAGTAGAGGGTAAGAGGAGCCAAAATCCAAATTTTCAAGCAAAACTGTAGTGACGTGGAAAATTACACACCAAAACGGTCATTTACTGGCGTACAACGAGTTGTTGATCGGTTGATACCTCTCAATAACTCGTTGTTGGTTATTCCCACAGACTGCGCCATGGAGCCTGTTGTTCATCTAGTTAAGACACGAGTTCACGTTTTTACTCTTATTAGGCTAGTAAATAAATTAATAGGCATAGGCATTGTGAGGATGTGAACTTTTGCGAGCATTTTGGATATTTAAAGTGATTATTTTAAATCATTATTCTCAATGGTCTAAATTTACATATTCTTTACATGTAAAGTGATTTATTTCTCGTTTTAACACATTTTTCTACTCAACTTAATATGTATGAGTTAAAAATAATAAGTTCTTTTAAAATTTGCAAAAATGTACGCGGTGTCCCAATTAAATTAAATAAGTTTAGGGTATTTTCGGTGAAACCAGAAGGAGAGTATTAACAAAAATATGGCGTCAGATGCGTTATGTGTACTTGCATATGTAAAGTTTCATGAATGACGTCATTTTTGTTTAAAAGATTTACGTTTATTTCATACTTTATTCTTCATAAAACATACTTTAAAAGTACCTACTGCGTGAAGTAATACATTAGGAGTTATTATAAAAAGTTAAAGGAGGATATTAGTGAGACGTGGTTCCGGTTTCAAAACGGAACAGATACTATTTGCCATCAACATACTGATTCAGCGATGTCGGGATGTAAACGCTGACCTTCTTCTTCTTTTAATACCCTGTCCGATTATCGAACGTTGGCGATCATATTGACAATAATAACTGTTTACGGCAACTCGAAACAGATTAGCGGATGTCTCTTGATACCACTATCGGAGTTTTGTAGCCAGGATATTCTTCTTCCGGCGATCTTGCCCTGTATTATTAGTTATAGAAGGTTATACCTCTCTGGATGTCTCATTACATTGCCTAAATATTGTAACTTTCGAATGTTTATTGTTTTTGTTATTTTTGTGCTCTTTTTCATTCGATGTTAAACTATTTTATTTGTTAACACGTTGACCTACACTTGTGTGCTTTGTTGACTACAAAAAAGCTTTCGATAGAGTTAGATATGTGGAAAACTACTTAATACCTATGAATAAGCATATTGACAGTAAAATCTTAAAGATAATTAAAACATTATATTGGAATCAAAGTACCGTAGTTATAATTGATAAACAACTGACGAGATGTTAGATACAGATACGTTTTATCGCCAATTTTGTTTAATCTATATTCTAAAGATATTTTCAAAAAAAAATTAATAATATCAAAGAGAGAGTTAACCGTTAACGGAAAAGTAATTAACAACTTACGAGATGCAAATGACACTGTGGTCATTACAACGAGCATAGAGAACCTATATCTAATCGAAAGCTTAGGTAGGAATAGTGTTGAGATGGGAATACAAAATACCACAAAATACACAACAATACATATTGACAAATAATGGTAAAGTGATAGAACAAATTTGAAAAATACCAATACTTGGAAACTTTGATCAATGAGACTAATGATCATACTACAGAAATTAACAGGCGGATAAAGATTTTCACATCAGCATTTATACGAATAAAGCCACTCCTAACGTACAAAAATGTTAATTTGGAAATCAGATTATTTACCATTTGATGTTATATATTTTCAATACTTTTAAATGGAGCTGAGACATAAACATTAAAAAATGCAATTTAAAAAGAATCGATACTTTCGAACTCTGATTACACCCCAGAGGAATAAAAATATCATGGACCTATAGAATTACAAATCAAGACGTACTGGAAACGGTTGTTACAAAACAGAATCAATAACCACAATACAAACAAGAAAACTGAAATACCTAGTCCACGAGATGATGGGACCAAAGTATGACATTTTGAGTCTCCTAATACAGGAAAAGATTCAAGGAAGTTCTGCTGGCCGAAGGCATAATTCCTAAATAAAGAGTCTACGTGTTTGGTATCAATGCAGATTAATTGATTTGTTTATAGCACCAAGTTCAAAAACAAAAATAGCCATTATAATTGCCAACCTCCGTAGGGAGACGGCACTATAAAAAGATGATACTCTATCCCAACCCCGTATATTTAACTTATACTTTTATGAAATATTCATACAACTCCTGCTTACTTTTTGTTTTTCAAAACCATTCCGACTTTCCCTTTCAGAGTTATACATTTTAATTTATACAATTTTTCCTTTTTTCCTTTAGGCAACTTTTGTAACGGTAAAATGACAGTGTAGCAAAAGTAAACGAACAGAAATTATGCTTAAAGCAACCACTCCGTACGTGGGTTGATGCGTACTTAATCATATAAAATAAATAATTCGTTAATTAGCAACTGAACTCCTGAGGAGTTTTGTAACAAAGTGTAGGCATTAGGCCTAAAACCGACAAAGAGAATTTATAAAGTTTCAACGTATTTTAAATTATCTGAAGAGAAAAAGTTAAATTATATTATGAAATAATATTGACATTTGAAGTAAGTTGAAAAAATTTGAATATTAAGGAATAAAAATTTTTGGCTTATTGGGGAAAAATAAACATAAAGTTTAAAAATGTCTTTACAAAAAATATTTCAACATTATTAACCAAGATTATTGACACTAATTTTGCTATTTACATTCACTGGTAGACTGCAAAAACAACACATTCAAAGAAATAAGAAAAATAATGTAAGGTAAGTGTACCCATAATGGGAACCTTAAGTAAACAAACTTATTTTTCTCACCTCTAGGTATTGTTGAAGCCATGATTTTTTTTTATTTATTAGATTATCTTTATTTTAAAATATAATGTGACTTTAGTGGTAAAATATTCCTCGATATATTTTAGAAGAGGAATTATATATGTTGCCCGTCTTGCTTCAATAATAGACACCCAATTTTTAACTATGTTGGGCACCCCTATATTGGGCACCCAAATATTGGCACCTATAAAATGTAATTTAAGGTGGAAATTATCTTATATTTTAATAATACCAAGGGATATAAAGTATTAAAACAGAAATATGTCTAGCTTAATCATAAAACAATGATTTATTTTTAACTACTTCTTAAGTATTCAAGTAAGTAATATTGTTAAACAGAATCACAAACTTTGCGATGTCTAAGAACAAGGTAATAGCTGGAACAAAATTTCCCCATAAAGATATACATAAGGGAACTTAAAAATCTCCTGATAATTAAACGATTAACCAAATAGATCATAATAATCATTTATTAGATGTTAGGTCTTTTAGAGGAGCAAACATAGATAGTGATCATTATTTAGTTAAAGCACGATTTAAAGAGAGAATATGCAATTAAAATAGGAGATCGAGGGAAGGAGAGAAAAAATCGACATTAATAAACTAAAAGATCCCAACATTGCAAATGTATACAGACAGCAAATAGAAGATTAAATAAGGATAAAAAACTAAGAAGAAGAAGAAGATATTAACCAACTATGTGAAAATATACGTGATATTGTGTTACAGATATCCGTTGAATTATTGGGCAAAACCAAGTCAGAAAAAAGAAATCATTGGTTTGATCATGAGTGCGAAATGGCCACAAATAGAAAGAACGCAGCATATCAAAAAACCATTGACGCAGTTTGTACACGGAAAAAAAAGAAGAGTATAGACGTCTTAGAAGAGAGGAAAAACGTATCCATCGGCGTAAGAAGAAGGAATACGAAGAGAACACTCTCAGTAAAATACAAAGTTTATTCGATATAAATGAAACGAGGAAATACTACAAACCCTTAAATACTAGTCGTCGAGAATTTACACCACGATTAAAAATTTGTTAAGACACCAACAATGAAATTCTACATGATAAAAACTCAGTTCTTAACAGATTGGCACAACATTTTAGCGAACATCTAAATATAAACGATATTGAAGGAAGTTACAACATAGAAATTTAACAAAATCTACAACGTCAACTACACAGTGAAGACCCAACAAGAGAAGAAGTGTCAAATGCGATCCTAAAACTCAAAGACAATAAAGCCCCAGGAATCGATGAAATCTGTTCGGAAATGTATAAAAAAGGTGGTGATCAACTTTTTGCAGCAATCCATAAACTAATAGTGCTTATATCGCAGAATGAATGGGTACCAGAAGAGTGGCTGAAGGGAATAATATGTCCGCTGCATAAAAAGGGTGATCAACTGTAGTGTAAGAACTATAGAGGCATTACTCTAGTAGCATCTGCGTATAAATTCCTTGGCAATGTATTATTTGAAAGACCTAAACAACTTACAAAGGACATTGTTGGTCAATATCAATGCGGATTTACTGCTGGAAAGTCAACTACACATTAAATTCAAGCACATAGGCAGATTCTAGAAAAGTCACTAGAATATATCATAGATACACTCCATCTCTTTATTGACTTCAAAGCAGTCTATGACAGTGTGAAAAGAACTGCATTATATAATGCAATGATAGACTTTGGGATCCCATCTAAGTTAGTTAAGTTGACTCAACTAACAACGCAAAACGTAAGCTCATGCTTTAGAATTGAAGGAGAAAACTCTACGTTCTTTAACATTAATAATGGTTTATGACAGGGGAACGCATTGGCGTGTCTCCTCTTCGATATTGCCTTTGAAAAGGCAATCGGACAATTAAATATTAGAACATTAATAATGGTCTAAGACAGGGGGATGCGTTGGCCTGTCTCCTCTTTCATATTGACTTGGAAAAGGCAATCAGACAATTAAATATTAGAATGAATGGAACTATTTTTAATAGATTGACGCAAATTCTTGCATTCGCTGACGATATAGTTATAGTAGGCAGAAGTATGAGAGACATGGTGCAGTGTTTTTCAAGGCTTGCTGACGCAGCTAGTAAATTAGGACTTGTAAACGAGGAAAAAACCAAATATATGTTATTTTCTAAAAACCCTCGAAATATCTAACAGAGAATTCAAATTAACAACCATACGTTTAAGCAAGTCAAAGAATTTACATATCTTGGGTCGCTAGTAAACGGAACAAATAAGACAAGCGACAAAATAAAAAGACGCATAGCAATAGCAAACAGAATTGTTCACGGTCTCCAGAAACATTTAAAAAATAAAAATATAAAACGTGCAGTAAAGCTTAATATATACAAGACCTTAATAAGATCGGTTTTGATATATGGAGCTAAAACGTGGACCTTATCTCAAAATTATGAAAGACTTTTTGGTATTTTTGAGAGGAAAATTCTTAGAAAGGTTTTTGGGGCCGTAAATGAAAATGGGCTATGGCGTCGAAGATACAACTTTGAACTATATCAGTTATACACCGATCCAGATATTGTGAAATTCGTTAAAGTGCAAAGACTTAGATGGGCTGGACACATTTCTATGATATCAGATCAAGAATACACGAAGAGATTAAAATTTTCAAAACCAGAGGGCACAAGAAGCAGAGGACGACCACGAATGAGATGGATTGATGATGTGGAAGAAGACCTACAGATTCTGTTGAGGGGTTAGAAGATGGAGGGAAGTTGCCAGTAATCGACAGGAGTGGCGACTTCTTTGTGAGTAGGCCAAGATCCACAACATATTGTCAAGCCACTTATGATGAATATTGTTAAACAATAATAAAAAAACCTATTCACAAAGCTATTTTTTCAATACACTTGTCTTTTCAACCACCTTTTTCACTTTTCAATATACAGTTGTCTTTCTCCACAACCTTAAAAAGTTGTTTGGTTTCGTCTACAGATCTTAAGTCTTGAACAACAAACTTCTTTTTAATTCATAAAACTTTTCAGCTTTCCGTAAGGGGAGTTCTTTTTCAATATTTATTTTCCGCACATCTTCTGGATCGTTACAACTAGCTAATAAAAATCATGAATGTGTTGATTATGTGAGTCCATTTTAAAAAAGGTAAAAAAGAAATAATTAGACTTACTCACAATCAGTTTAATTTTACTACCTAAGACGACCGGTTTCGCTTTCTAAAATTTGCAAAGCATCATCAGGTCGGTGATACAAAGTAAATTTAATGCTGAAATTATAAAAAGCCCATATTAGGGTGCTAGCTTATAAGGATATAGATAAAAAAGTTATAGATCAAAAAAAGTTTTAGTAATTATGCCAATATTACATGTCTGTGTTAATTAATATGCATAAATTGCATTAGCAGACAGAGTAACAACCCACAAATTGGTAATAGAAAAAGTCTATTGAATTGTGATACATTAGAAATAAACAAAATACTACTTACATTCCGGCACAAGAATTACTGTATAGTGATTGGTGATTCATAGTCCGAAGATCACTCATTATCAGTAAAAAGGAATAGTTTTTTTACCTTTTTTAACTAGCTAATACTTTACTTTGATACCGATGGCAAGCACCACATGTATCACTTCTCGGTAAGCCAAATTTAAGGTTAAATTTGGTATGGAATATAAAGAAGACTTTACACCAGGATGTTCTACTACGAATATTTTATACATCTTTTTCACAGATAGCGTCTCAGGATGGTAGTAGGTATTTGGATTTTTTGTTCTTGAATAGTGAGACTGTCGATTTTTAAAATATTTGATATGGCTCTTAATCAAAGCCAATGTATTTTCTGCCGTTTTAGTTAGTCGGTTTGAATGCTTGCCTCATTTATCCTTTGGTGCTGATCCACCAATAAAGACATGTTTTTGTAGCCTTCGAACCCTTTCGTATGTTATTCCATGAAGATCGCAAAAAGCCTTTACACATACTGGTTCTTTTTTTTCCAACCTTATTTTATAATTATAGGCAGCAGAATGTTGGTCTTTGAGCGTTTGCCGAACATTACCTTGGCTTGGCGCATCATTTTCTACTTTTGTTAGTAAAACATCCCTAATTTCAGCGTTTTTTCGGCTTCTTTTTTGCTTTGGAATGTAATAAGATATTAGCCCTACAATGAAATATACTTGTTAATATTTTAATTGTTTAAATAAAGCGATTAATTTTACCTGCCAAATAACTATCTTGCTCGTTTTTAGTTTACAAACCATAAAAGTGATCGAAAACTCGAGATTTCTCTTCATCAATAATTTTAGAATAACATTGAAACGTGAACACCTAAAAGGAATATAAACGTTTCACTCATCATTTTACAATTAATATGTGTAACGTACCTGCAATTGGGACCCATTTGTACTTGTGCTTTTTCTGTGCCCTTATAATTGATATAAAGATGTTTTTGTCCCTTCACTCTTGCCTGTTTTATCTCTGTACGTCTCAGCACCTTTCGCGTCTTTCAGCGTCTCACACAACACAACAATTCGAAGGAACGTTAACCTATAAAACCCTACTGACACCCAAGCGATAAAGTTTCCTGCAAAAACATCAATAGTCATTAACAACTGTGGTTTTTGCAGGAAATTGCGCTTGATATGTGGGGTTTATGCGGAATCGCCTATATTTTGGTAGCTTATATTTTGGACTACTGTGGTTTTAATGGAATTTTCTTACAAAAGAAACGTAGGTAATTAGTCCTTCAATTTATAGATGGCGTAAGTCCATTTCCGAAAAAAACTGACATATGGGGTTTTTGCAAAGAAAGCCTCATTTTTAACATAACTGTATCCGCCATTACTTTTAATCAAAACTTGTCGCGCCACACCCTGTATAGCACGTGGAGATAATATGTCATACTAGCTTAACAGAAAAGTAATTCCTTCCGGTTTCTTTGTTATACTTTTTGTATCTGTTGATAATTATTGTAAAGTGTAAACAAATCTGTTTTTCGTTAATATTTAATAAAATTATCTTGAAATAAGTTTTTTTACAAAGGTCGTTACAAAAGCATTGTACTCACAAATCGTTGATAAAAGTTACAATAAAAAATAGAAAATTTATATGACTTTATTAAAAATAAAAGCAATACCTACCTGTTTTTAATTTAAATAATTTTTACTACCTCTTCATTTGATTTAGTTTTATTTACAGCCAAATATTTCGAAAACGCCTTGAATAAAATAGTACTTTTGACGGCTGTTTGTAAAATGTAGAATTTTTAATAATAAAAAAAGTAAACAAAAACAATCATGTAGACTAATTAAAGTTCGCATTCAGCAATTTATTTTGCACGAATATCACAGAAAATGTCAAAACACAATTCATATTTGTTTTTCTCCGTTCCTAGCCGCAAATTCTGCGAAATGCATTAATTAAACTTCATTTGTTGTTTTGCTTCGTGTTGTTACGTATAGTAAATAGTTGATACTGGGTCCAATGCGAGCAATAAAAATTCATGAAGTTTTATTTAGTTAACAGAATTGACGAAACATATTTACCAATATCACTTTTTAATTCAGGGTACGCAACGTGTTATAATTTTTAATCTAAATTAATATGGCTACAAATTTAAATATTTATTATAACAAATGGAATTTCATAAGACTTTTCATAAAGACCAATATACTTTTTAATCATTTGAACCAATTTTCGGAAAGCTTGTTACCATGAACCATTAAATCCAAAACGTGACTTTGAGATTACAAATCATGTTTATTTTTAAATATACTAATATCTAATGTCACTACGTCTATCTACAATAGCATATATTTTTATAAAAGATAATTATTTCAGTTCTGCAGTAAGTCTGACTAAATTATCTGTATACTTCTAGTGATCTAAATACTTTTTGCACCACTATAATAACAAGCCCACTCATAGCAAACCATCATTACAATATAGATTTACGTTTTTCATATTACAACATATTATATCTAGAGCTCTGTGATTCGCTAATCGCGATGAATCACAGCAGGTTCTTCTTGTGTATTGTCACATTTTGTTGTATAACATTTTTCTTTCACTCATTTTGATCTGTTTATAGGTCCCTCTAGTTTTTTACTTTCAGGATTAATATGTCTCTCATTACCAAGTACTTTTATCTACCTCTAGGTCGTTTTTCATTTTCTCTATGTGTTTCAGCCATTTTAGTCTCAGCGTTTTAATAAATCTTACTACGTATTTTCTGCCTTCATTATGTCTCTTATTTTATGGTTTATTTATCTTTTTATTTCCTTATTTTCTATTCTTATTGTGTCCATAATTCTTCTTAGGATTTTCCTTTCAAATATTGTTAAAATTGTTTCATCTTTATCTGTTGTTCATATCGCGACTCCAAACCGAGCGGATGAATGTCGCCTTTTCACCGTGCGACCGGTTCTCGAATTGAACAGATAAATGTTAATGTGAAGTGATTAAAAAGCAATCAATAAATAATGGACTTGAAAACAATCTATAATACTCATCAAATTTTTATAAATTTAAAAATAATTCACTTAATTATTGGACCAACTATATAGTTAGTCAAAAAATGCAAAAGGTAAACAGCCAGCCAATGCCAATCCAGTATCCATTAAACTAAATAAATTGTTACCCACTAATGTAGATCTTAAACAACACACAGGGTTATCCTCAAATCTCCTCACAAACGCCATTCATGTACAATATGCAAATAAACCAACCTACAACATCTTCCACCAATATTATATTTCCCCCAAATCAGGAACAATATATAGATTAACAAAACGCGCCACACAACACCAATATAAATAACAGAAATAGCCAGCAATATTACAGATTGTCATAAACAAGCGATGACGAACCAGAGACTGCGAATATGTCAACATTGGTATTATATTGGTATATATATACATATTGGCATCAAAAAGAAAATACCAATATTGATAAGTCAGTAACATATGGAGAATACATCATTTATATTTTTTAAATAACAAACATATAAAATCGGAATTTGGTATTTATTGAAGGTAAACTAAATGCAAGATCAAATACTTACCATGTCGGGATAGTATTATGAGGTTTTTTTTTCCTGATTTTTCCCTCATAATTTACTATGGAATCACTAACAGGAGAATTTTACTGTCATCATGGCATGTATTTGTCTTTTTAAAGACGAATTACATGGTGTGATCTTTTCTGACGGATATTCTCAAGTTAAAGTTGATTTCATGTAATCGAATGAACTATCTTATAAGTAAAGTCGTCCCAGGAACGCAACTCAACAATATTGGCAATATCATTTTAAAGTCGTCTACTTTAAAATGTATAATGTATGTCTGAATTGTCAATATAGATGAGTCAGATCAAATTAAATTATTAGAAGAATTTTTCACTAAGTAACAAAAACAAAATTTGTTTAATTTACTAATGTTTGTATTTTGAGAACGATTTCCGAAGTGGAAATTGAAACGTCAATAAACGTATTTTAACCTTTTATTGTGGCTTATTCCCATTTAAATAGTAATTAATTTAAAATGCCACAAGAAAATAGCTTCAGAACAATATTAAGATATATGAAAGGGAAGAACTTTATTTATCACCCGTATCAACCAAAAGAAGAAAGATAGACTCGTAATTAAGTATCTTCACCATTCAGATGCAACAGAAGATATCAAAGAAAAACTGACAAAATTGGGTCATAAGGTAAGAAACACCATTAATGCTGAACACAGAATTACAAAAGAGCCAGTAAATATGTTCTTTGTTGACCTTGAACCGACAGACAATAACCAAAATATTTATAAAATTCAAAAAATTACACTGTAATATACAAATTGAACCAATAATGTATTTAATATGTATTTAACACTATGTATAACGTAACAGTATGTATTCGTGAAATGTGGGGGGCAGCTAATTATAAAATATGCAACTATTATCGAAATTTAAATAGAAATAAAAATAACGCACAAACTAAGTTTAATAAGCATTTAAATATGTCACGTAATATAAACTTTATACCTAATATAGTAAACCCAATGTAAGCTATGTTAATGTAGCAAATAATAGACAACCTCCTGCTGCTTATAGATAACTTGTAAAAACATTATTCCAATATAAAGTTTGGCTTTGTCGATAACTGTGCTTAATAAATGTAAAATAGAAGAAGCTAAAGAGATTCTGACGAAAGACCTAGAAGTTATGAGAAGTTACTTTCAAAAATGGAGACTTTGCCCCAACGCTTCTAAAACCAAAGTAACCTGCTTTCACCTAAACAATAAATTGGCGCCAAGAACACTGAACGTTCACTTTAATAATAACGACTTAACCACAATAAACATTCAAAATACCTAGGCGTGACTTTAGACAAAACGTTAAGCTTCATTCAGAAGCTCTGCAACATAGCATGGGGGACATCGTTATCCACACCAGGTCTTCAGGCTTAGCTCTTGTTTATTCTGTAGCTGAATATTGCGCACCAATAGGAGTTAACCGTGCTCACTATCAAAAGATTAATGTCCAGCTAAATAACACCATGAGAATGATTGCTGGATTTATCAAATCCACACCAAACCATTGGCTACCAGTGCTGAGCGACATTTCACCACATCTTCGTCGACTAAATTTTCTAACCAAAGAATATAAAAGGATCCTTAATAACAGGATGTTGCCAATTCAGAAATATATAAAAGATACAACCAAAAGTCGACTGCGCTTCAGAAAATCTCCCATACAAGACCAGAAACGACCGCAATCACCAGGTTCAACTCAACCACCAAATGGACTTATGAATGGTTGGAAGCTTAACTGAATACAAGACACTTCCTAGATTTGACCTACTACGTAAGACGTGGTGCACACTTAACCGTATCAGAACTCTACATGGTCGATGTGCGTATATGTTGCACAAATGGAATAAGCTACCATCTCCGTCATGCAGCTGCGGCGAGGTCCAATCTGTCAAGAAACTAACAGAGGAGTGTCACCAGCGATCCTACGGGGGCAGTTTCTAAGATTTCCTGTTTGTGATGCCCGAGTCGATTAACTACGTAAAGAATATCCATGTTTGACTATAAATTGGATGTAATTAAATATTTTTATCTATAATCAATTTTAATTTAACTTGTTTATTGTTTATTGTAATTTCATAAACATGTGTCGAAATAACATCATATAAATAAATCTGATATAAAATTATCTCATAGTTATTTCAGAAAAATTTATTGAGGTTTGGAATAAGAATATTTGGACAATTTTTTATTGGGATAAAAATCTAATATGTTATTAATCTTATTTTTTCATTGGGTGAATTTTTACTAAAAAACCAGACATTGTATCATGCTCAAGTGACTATATAATATCTATATTATTAACTATTTCTTTGCTTTAAGTTTCGGAAACAACTTAAATCGGGCTATTTGATATAGTTTATTTACCATTTCATGGGAAGCGTTTCTTCTCTTCAATCTTTCTTTGGCTGGCCTGTTAAATTGGTGCAATAGTCTTTGCAGAAGTCAAATAAAACATAAGGATGGTTTATTTGGCACAATAAATTTTTCATTAATACTGTTATGTTTTTATTAATTCCAATTTATTGTTTTTATTGAAGGTTCTATTTATAACACTTACAAATTTATTAAAGCCTTTATTATTAATTTATCTTACACTAATAATTATATAATTTATTATAATACTTGCCTTACCTTTTAAAACGCGGCGCGATCTTCAAAAACTAACCGTTCTGTTTACAATAAAATTCCTCCTTAAATATAAAATCCCGTTATTCGAGAATTGCCGCGATTTCCCATCGAAGACCCCAGAAGGTCGCTCAGACTGGTTTTATTTGGCCTGGAAATTTCAAGTCGTGGGTGACTCATCATAATTCAGGTGAACAGGTCTTTTAACTGAGCGCCGAAATAACTAGAACAGAAAAGATATTAGCAATAAATATGTTTACATAGTAATATGACACGTCATTATTTATCGTAACAATACATATGAGGACAAATGTGGTATCCGTACATGTCCTATCTAATATTAACCAGTATTATTGTTCATTTTCGAAAGGTACTAATTTCATTGTTATAGTATTAGTTGTGAATTTTAATTTAGTGCTTAGTTAGTTGATCCTCTGTAATTTTTGGTCATTTTCTTATGACTTTTTGTAAATATAAAAATAATCATATTTCTCCTCCATTCATCTGAACTAATATTGTCGACTGTTGAAATAACCTTTGTCTCCAGTATTTCAGTAATTCTTCTCCCATTATTTTAATTCTGTATGCATAATTTTATGTTAGAATTTAGATATTTTAAATAAATAAGATTTTAGGTATATTTCTTATTTCTTCTATCATCTCTCTTATGTCAGTAACTTAACGTGTATAAAATTAATCAAGTCATCCTTAACCCTTTCCCTGTCCTGTGCATTGCATGTGATACACAGGGATTATTTTTAAAACGTCTGTGCATCGTATGTGATGCTCAATCAATAGCTGATTTATAGTGAAATATTTCTTCAAAGCGCATGAAATATATTTATTCGGCTCTGGTAATCGTATCATTTAAAAGTATATTTACGACATCCCTTATGATATTGGCTGTACAGGTTATGTATAAGAGAGGAAACTCGATATCCATATTACCTCCTGAATATAAAGATATTTATAATGTGTGCTGTTATTTTAGATTACTATTGAAAAGAAAATCAACAATGATTGATATTTATTGATTAAAAAAATGTATATAAATTCCAAATTTTTCATCACAAAAAAAACTTAAAAATGACTAAAAAATAAAAAGCAAAAATTCAAATTATTTTCGTGAGTTCCATTGAAACATGGTAGCCAAATGGTTTCTCGCAAATCATACATTCCATAGATACTTGTTTTGCTTCTTTCAGAGCTCTTTTACGATTGTGTTCCAGACTTATTTTTTTATAACAACCATTGCAGCGTCTGCGTTGAATTTTTCCATTTTCTTTGCGTACAATGTTTGTTAGTTCATGAACTTTTCGAATGGGCTTTTCTATTTTCTGCTTGGTATCGATTTAAAGTAAAGATTCCGCCAAACATGTGGTAAATGAAGCTAGTGGCATTGTTTTATTACTATAAAATTTTCTATATAAGACCCAACTATTAACAACTGCAATACTAATACATTTAAAAATGACTTTCCTATACCATTTGACACTTTTATGAGCAGGACTGTAGTAAGAAATCATTTGATCTGAAAAGTGTATACCACCTTTAATCCTATTATAGTCCAAAACTGAAGTAGGTTTTCTAATTATTTCACTTTTGCGATTTCTTCTCTCAGTTTCCTTCTCAGATCCATGGAATGTTGAAACCATGTAAATTGTTTTCTTATCTTGATACTTGAATAGTCGAATTTCGTTAGTATTTATTGCACCTATAATTTGCCCTTTGTCTAGTTTCTCTGTTTTGACTTCATTTGGGATACCACTTCGATTAACCCTCACTCTTCCACAGTATTCTGTACCAGTTGTTTGCTACAAGAGTGCGACCTTTGTCAAGTATTGGCTCAGATAAAGAAACAACAACAGACCCGGGGTGGTCTAATCCAGGTAATATTGTAGAGGTACCATGGTCGCAGTATATGGAGAAATTCTATATATATCCTGAAATCTCGCATAGCTTAAATATTTATTTCATATTTATGAGACTTACCGGGATTATATTGTCGAAATAGTAGTCTTCCTCGGTGAGAAATCATAGTTTCATCGACACTTATTTCTTCCCCGGGGGTATAGATCTTTTGAATTTTTTAAATAAACAACTTGATGAAAGCATCTATTTTGTATAATCTATTGTTAGGTTAGGCCGCTCGGTGGCGGTCTTAGCTTGCGTGGAGGAGGAGCTCTGAACTGAGTAGGGGTTCTTCTGTACTTCACGGAAGACAGACTGGGTGGGGGATGTCCTCAACCTCGACACGGCGCGTCCCATATGGCTGATAGGGAAAGTTCCTACAGATATGCAGGACAGGTACGACTAAGGAATTGCCAAATAAGTACCAGCGGATCAACTGAGGATATGACCTTAGGTAGCAGTAATGTCATTACTGAATTAAGGCTATGGAAAGTAAAAATTCTGTAGGCTTAATTCCAGATACTCACAGGCGTCACTCACATTATGAGTTAAGCGGCTATGATACTGCGACAACAGCAGCGTCTGATCCAGAGTGGGCGGCTGCAAACAGCGTCTGTTCCTAGAGTGGGCGGCTGAAACACACTTACCAACCCGTCTGGCCAGCGTGGTGAGTTCACGGCCAATCTACCCCCCCTTCTTATGACAAATACACGTAAGAATTGGCCCTCAGTCCCCAGCAGCTCCGGAGTCACCTTCCAAGGCAATTGTAGGATCGAGGAAAGAGCAGAGGGTGCTAAGAATCCCTGGGTTTTAGAAGATTGCCAGAAACAACGAAACTGGATATTGCAACTTATCATGTCAGATCACTGATGAGAGACGAAAAGCTAGCTGAACTTGAAGAAGAAGTAAAAAAGATGAAATGGGATATACTAAGATTAAGTGAGATAAAAAGAGAAGATGAAGCCTGTATGAAGTTGGAATCCAAGAACGTACTATACTATAAAGGAACTGAAGAAGAATCATTAGCTGGTGTCGGTTTCCTTATTTCTAATCAGCACGTCCATAAGATTAGACAATATATTGGAATTTCAGAAAGGATCGCGGCTCTAATAATGGACATAAATAAAAATATATAAGTTTAAAGATCATACAAATTTACGCCCCTACATCATCACATACGGATGAAGAAGTGGAGATATTCTACGAATCATTGACACAAACAGTGAACAAATACAAAAGCACCTACACAATCATTATAGGCGACTTCAATGCCAAATTAGGGAGAAAACTAAAAGAATCAGAAAATAAAATCGGCAACTTTGGATATGGAACACGAAACGAAAGAGGAGAAACATTGATGAACTATATGGAAACGAACGGTCTATATGCGATGAATACCTTTTTCAATAAAAAACCACAGAGAAAATGGACGTGGATCGCACCCAATGGTTCAACAAAAAATGAGATTGATTACATCCTATCCAAAGAAAAGAACATAGTACAAGACGTTACAGTCATAAACATGATTTCCATAGGAAGTGATCACAAAATTGTTAGAGCCAAAATCAAAATTAACGCCACAACAGACAGACAAAAATTTAAAACATCTAAAAAAGAGATAGATACAGAACTTCTTAAAGAACGCAAAGAGCAATACATAAACCAGCTAAAAAGAAGTGACATATCACAGCTAAAGGGTTTGCAACTAGACGAATTAAACGATAAAATAACAACAGAACTACTAGAAGCAGGCCTGAAGATTGCTAATAAACAAAAGCGAAAACAACAAAAAATTAGCACTAAATCACAAGATATGCTAAAAAACGACGACAGCTCCTGAATGATAAAATAGAAAAAGAAATACAGTGGAGTTTACCGAACTGAACAAAACCATCAGAAAATAGATAAAGAAAGATTTAAAGAAATACCAAGAAGATCGCATTAATAAAATCATAGAGAAGAACAAAAGTTTAAAAACAATGAAGACAAATATAGGAAAAAGAAAACTAATCATGCTTAAAGCTGAGAACAATGAAGAAAGAGATCTAGGAGAAATAATAAAAATCACAGAAAGATATTACACAGACCTATACAGTTCTAAAAATGACCCACCACTATCATCTAAACAGAATCTCTCGAGGAAAATACAAAATGTTGGCTCAGAGATATTACCAGAAATAACTAAAGATGAAATCGAAAAATCCATAAACGACATAAAAAAAAATAAAGCTGCCGGTGAGGACAAAATACTGGCGGAACTGCTAAAAGAAGGAGGAGACACGATAAAAAAAAATGCTAAAAATACTGTTCAACAAATGTCTGTTTGAAGGTAAAATACCTAAACAATGGAGAAATGCCAACACAATCTTAATACATAAGAAAGGAGACCGAACAGACCTAAACAACTACCGTCCTATTTCCCTTTTGTCACAACTATATAAAACCTTCACAAGAATAATAAACAACCGACTAACCGATAAACTTGATAACTACCAACCAGTGGAACAGGCCGGATTCAGGAAAGGATACAGCACAATCGACCATCTACATGCGCTTAAAATTATAATTTAGAAAACCAAAGAATACAACCTTCCGCTTTACTTAGCATTTGTAGATTATGAAAAGGCTTTCGACAGTTTTGAACACTGGGTGGTGGCAGAAGCTCTGGTCAATAGTAGCATAGATTTAAGATACCGACAATTGATACATGATATTTACCAAAACGCAACCATGACCCTAATTCTGGACGACAAATTAATAACGGATAATATAAAAGTTAAACGAGGAGTCCGACAAGGCGATATAATTTCACCTAAACTGTTTACCTTGACCCTCGGAGATATAATAAAATCAACAGATTGGGAAAACAGAGGAATATGTATTAACGGAAATTACCTAAATCACCTTAGATATGCCGATGATATACTCCTGATCTCCTCGGAACGACAAGAACTAGAATTAATGCTGAATGAACTTCATGGAAAATCACTGCAAAAAGGCCTAAAAATTAACTTCAACAAAACAAAAGTAATGACAAACACGGAAGACCAAGAGGCAATAAAAATACAAACAGAATAAATAGAACAGGTAAATGAGTATATCTATCTAGGACAAGCAATCAGAGCTAACAGAGAAAATCAAACAGCCGAAATATCGAGACGAGTAAGAATGGGATGGGCAGCGTTCGGCAAACTTTCTTACGTTCTAAAAAATCAAACAATCCCTCTATACTTACGAAGCAAGGTATATAACTCCTGTATAATACCGGTGCTTACCTACGGAGCACAGACATGGACATTTACACAGGCCAATTTGGATAGGATAAGGAAGGCACAAAGAGCGATGGAGAGACAAATGTTGGGTATATCACTTAAAGATAGAAAACGTAACCAGTGGATCAGAACCAGAACAAAGACAGCAGACGCGATAGAACAAGCAGCAAAACTGAAATGGAAATGGGCTGGACACAATGAACGTCTCCAAGACGGACGATGGAACAATATCATCGGAAAGTGGCGTCCATACAATGCAAAGAGAGGCAGACCACAGATGAGGTGGAAAGATGACATCAGGAAACAAGGAGGTTCCACATGGCAGAGAACAGCTCAAGATAGGGAAAGATGGAGAGAACTGGGGGAGACCTACATCCAACAATGGAAGGATAGAGAATAGGTTCAAAAAAAATTGTTAGGTTGAGCTGTTAAATTATCACAAACGTGCCAGTTTTTCAGTATCAAAGAGAATTTATTGTAGCTCATTCCAATTTGGTGAAACATTGGATGGTAAAATAAACTGTCTCGTCGCCAATAATCTTCTATGTTCGGGTATTGGATAAGTCCAGTTACAAGCAGAATACCTAAAAATTTTTTTATCTCGCATAATGTTACATCGACCCATTTCTTCATTCTAGAGGACCTTCTTAGTGTAGTAAATCACATATGATACTCACATCGTATGAGAAAGAAACAATTATAAAATTGCTTTGCGTATCACATGTAATGCACGTGGTTTTTGTGCTTAGTATCGCACCGAAAATCGGTTAGACTGGCAATGGGTTTAGTATATTTGTGTTAGTTAACTTATTAATTTCTTTTTATTGCAATTCAATAATTTTCAATATTTGTTTTTAAAAGCCATAAAGATATTTTTCCATTATTTTTAAGAAGGTTTGTAAATACTGACTTTTCTCGTAAGTATTTGTAAGATCAACTTCTTAAAAAATTAATAAATGACATTACTTCTTTTGTTATGTTTAAAATTCGTTTCATGTAACTTAACCCTTTAAACCCATATTCCATATAATTAAATTTCTCACAAAACAATCGTAAAACACCTTATCTAAACTGAATAAAACTTCAACAAACTTTTGTTAAATAAAAGATCTTCTCCATAACAGCAATAGATTTCAGAAGCCGACAGTGAAACGTATTCAAATATTTAATTAACTAAAACAAAAACTGACTAAAGCTACTAGCCAAAAGGTCTCATTCAACGTGACTTTTTCTTGTTTTGTGCCAAGTTGAAAACTCTGCGGAACGTAAACTTTCTTACTTACGATCTTATTTTCTATGAAAGCACAGCTTCTTTGAACAAAACTTTTTCTAGGAGTTTGCAACTTGGGAATTTTAATTTTAATATATAATCACCAATAAACATAATAATCTTGCATACTTTTTACTCCCTAAACAATACCATGCGACGGGAATCCAATAAATTTACATCTACAGTCAGTCATTAAATTTTTAAAATAATAAACTTTTTGCATATAATCCAAGTATTACGGACATATAGTATACATTATATATACTATACGTCTCGCGTTGTTTGAATTGATGTATCATATGCTAGTTGTTTATTTTGTCAGAGGTTTTTTTCAGGTCAATAAAGCTAATTTACCTTATATATACCTAATGCTTTATATATAAAACAAATGTGCCTATTATCATCTATAGTATCATGTGATATGTCGTATGTCGCTATACGTTCATTAATAACGAAGATGATGTGTATTGCCCTTTCAGTAGTCTCTTTGTTTTTGTTTCTATTTAAATATATTCGTTACATCCTTCTCTTCTTTTATTTGCTATGTCGGTTGTTAGGATTCGATCAGCTGTTTATTTTTTACTCAGCATGACGCCTTCTGTAAGTCAATAAATTAAAAATTGGCTTCTGGTAAATCTATTTTTATCCATAGTGCCCTATGATATCTCGTATGTCACTATATGTTCATTAATATTGAAGATACTGTGTAGTGCCCTTTTAGTAGTTGCCTTGTTTGTTTTTTTCATATAAATATATCCGCTATATTCTTCCCATTTATTCAACGTATCACACGCTCCAATCGGACCAATAATAAAGGAGATATAATGTAATACCCTCTTAGCAATGCCGCAATGGGTTTTTGCTGTCTCAACATATTCCCTACCCCCTCTCCTTTCCAATAATGTATCATTCGTCACGATTCGACGAACTATTCTAAACCCACCATAAAACGCTCAAAAATGAAGCAGAAACGGTATAGCAGCGTTTTGACAGGTATATTTTTTACTTAATTGTATTGAATTTTACTTAATTTTATTTAACTGTTATTTAATTCTACGTAATTCTGTTTAAACTGATTTAATTTTATTTAATTCTATTTATCTTTATTTAATTTTATTTAATCTTATGTTCTATAACATAGTGCTATATGTTCAGTTGTTCTAATATTGCCACATTTGTTTTGTTGGTAGTCCAAGGAATTCTCAGCACACGCCTCGAGTGGAACATCTTAAACGCATCTATTCCCTTTTTGTCGATTTTCTTAAGGATCCGATGTATATAGGAAAACTGAAAAGACTAGGTGTCTGACTAGTCAGATTTTAGTCCCTACACTGATTTCGTAGCTTCTCCAGATTTTAGACAATTTTTTAATTCACAAAAGCCATAGAAAGCTTTTGCTTTTCTGAGAGATATAAACTTTTGCACATTTTGTACAGCCCAAAGGACATAAAAAGAGATTATTAAATTGTCTTTGTTTAAAGATATGACATCTTTAAAGAGTAGCATCTAAAATGTAACCATAAATATGGCATCTTTGTAAGCTAACCCCTTAATGTGGAAAATTAGCAAAAAGACATTCTTTGGCCTTTACTTGTTTGATTTTGTATCGGCCCGAGTGTCTGACGAAGCTTGGATGCTGAAATTACGCCATTACACTTTATCGATACCGATTCAAATATGGGAAGTTTGACGATTTGTCCTCCCTGCGTCATATATTTGACTTTTTAATTCTATATATAGAATTCTATATATAATTCTATATATAATTCTATATTTAATTCTATATGTATATATATATATATATATACAGGGTGAGTCATGAGGAACTTTACATACTTCTACCATATGTAGAGTCCCTCAGGGAGCATATCATGTGGCCACTAAAAAATGTCAACTCCTCTTCTTTATTAATTAACAGGGTGATTTGTGTAATTGACCATTTATTTCATTTTACTGTAGTGTTTATACGGCTCATTTGATTTTTTAAATTTTTGCATGATACAGTACACTACTATCAAGCATTCGACTGGTATTAGCTAAACTAAAAAATTCCAGGACTGGCTTTGGAAAAATTAATTTAGGGATTCGTATTAAATATTACACCCTGTATAAATTTTTTTTTTAAATGCAATAAGTGATTTTCAAACTACATAAATAGTCAATGAAAACGACATATGCGACAATGTTGTCGCACTTTTATTAAATTTTTAGTGAACGATCAAATCTTACCAAAAATAGAACAACCATAATGAAGTATCAAATTATAAGGTATTAATTTAAACAAATGTTATAAATTTCAAAAATTTTTAATTAAAATGAGTTCCTACAACATAATCTAATACGTAGAAAATTAACATCTTTACTGTCACTTTCTATTATCTCTACGATAGAATCAATTGTTTTTCAATTTTAAATTTTTACTCATAGATCGTATTGGGGCATTATTTTCGATAAATAATAAATTAAATTGATTAAAAAGTCAAACCTCTTGTATGTGTTAGTTTTTGTTGATTGTAAATGATTAAAATTTTATGTCAAATAATATTACATTGCATCAACTGTACTAAATAAAAATAAATCTAAAAAAGTTTAAAATGAAGGTTGGCGTTGACTGTTTGACGTTTCTTGATATTTTATACCCATTGTCATTATTGTCATTATCAATTGGTATTTATGTGTACAAGAATACATATTTCTTCTGACATATCTACGTTAAGTACATTGTGTTAGTTTTGGTAGAGCTTTTGTTACTTTCGTTCAAAATGCCACATCAGTTTTCGACCACAGAATATGTAGACATAATATTTATTTATGGATTCTGTAATGGGAATGATAGGGCTGCTAGTAGAGAATATCGCAGGAGATTTCCTAATCGTCGAACTCCCAGTCATCCAACATTTGGGTCAGTTTTTCATTATTTGCGAGAAAATGGCACTTTTCCTAGTGGAACAACAGAGCAACATGTAGATGAAGCGCAGGAAGATGACATTATGGACGCCGTTACTATGAACCCTACAATAAGCACTAGACAAGTAAGTCGAGAACTCAATGTTACTCAATCAAAAGTAAGTAGAGTCTTACAAAAAAATAATCTATACCCATATCACATTCAAATGGTTCAGCGACTACATGCTGGAGATGAGATCGATAGGTTGGAATTTTGTAGATGGATTAACAATAATCGACCAACGCTATACAAGACACTATTTACAGATGAAGCCTAATTTACCAGAGTCGGGATAAATAATTCACGAAATTCACATGTGTGGGCAGAAGAAAATCCCCATGCTATTCAAGAACGTCGTTCTTAGTTAAGGTTTTCGGTTAACGTGTGGATTGGTGTCATAAATAACCAATTAGTAGGTCCTCACTTTTTTGATGGTCCTTTAACAGGGCAGGTCTATTTGAACTTTCTACAAAATATTTTGCCGAATTTAAAAAGGTAAAAGAAATAATAAATTAGAATTACTCACAATCAATTTAATTTAACTATCAGACGACCGGTTTCGCTTTCTACAATATGCAAAGCATCTTCAGGTCACGATACAAAGTTAAATTAGAAGATGCTTTGCATATTGTAGAAAGCGAAACCGGTCGTCTGATAGTTAAATTAAATTGATTGTGAGTAAGTCTAATTTATTATTTCTTTCACCTTTTGAAATGGACTCGCACAAGCAACACATTCATGATTTGCCGAATTTGCTTGCCAACGCGAACGTTGCTATCCGAGGGATGTATTTTCAGCATGATGGGGCACCCCCACACTTTTTACTGGCAGTGAGACAACATCTCAATAATGTTTATGGCAACAGATGGATAGGACGTGCAGGTCCTATTTCGTGGCCTTCAAGATCCCCTGATTTCAATCCCGTTGATTACCATATTTGGGGACGATTGAAGCAACTAGTTTACGCAGTGAATATTAATAACCGACAACAATTAATTGATAGAATTATACATTGTTGTAATACTATTAGAAACGATCCCCAGAGTATCCGTAATTCAATACGTCAATTAACAATTCGGCAACAAAAATGTGTACAGGCTGCAGGCTATTTTTAGTTTTTTTTTAAATTGTTCTTCGTTATTGTTAGTAGTTACTGTTTTTTGTTGTGCAGTGACTCAGTTTATCATTTCAAATAAAATGTTTGAAATTTATAACATTTGTTTAAATTAATTACCTTATTATTTGATACTTCATTATGGTTGTTCTATTTTTGGTAAGATTTGATCGTTCACTAAAAATTTAATAAAAGTGCGATAACATTGTCGCATATGTCATTTTCATTGGCTATTTATGTAGTTTAAAAATCACTTATTGATTTTCCAAAGCCAGTCCTGGAATTTTTTAGTTTAGCTAATACCAGTCGAATGCTTGATAGTAGTGTACTGTATCATGCAAAAATTAAAAAAATCAAATGAGCCGTATAAACACTACAGTAAAATGAAATAAATGGTCAATTACACAAATCACCCTGTTAATTAATAAAGAAGAGGAGTTGACATTTTTTAGTGGCCACATGATATGCTCCCTGAGAGACTCTACATATGGTAGAAGTATGTAAAGTTCCTCATGACTCACCCTGTATATATATATATATACATATAGAATATATATATATATATATATAGATATATATATATATATATATATATATATATATATATATATATATATATATATATATATATATATATATATATCTTGGATCCCTGGATCACTAAACTAACCATAAAACATATTAACATTAATTTTTAATATCCCTATATGACGCCGGTATAAATACAAAATGGTTAACACGGAGAAATAAAAAAGCAAACACAAAAAGAAACTTATACGCCTTTTATTTCTCTGAAAAAAATTAATTTGCTGTCTTCCATCGAATGAGCGAACATTTGTAATATGTTTTTTCGATTACTTCTGCGTCTTGTTTCCGGCTGAAAGGATTAATGGGAGAAACAAGTGGACATTGGTGGTCTGTTTTAGGGGTAAGAAATTGAGAAGATAAATAAAATGTAAGTGTATTAAACGTTCCCAGGAAAAAATATTGTAAATAAAAGCTACATTAATATAGAATAAAAAATGCTTGGTTCAACGGTAAAATTAAAATAATAACAAAATTTAACACACGAGGCAATTTTTTTTTAAAATCAGTCAAAAACAATAAAAGCAATTAAATGTTCGTCCTAGATCACTCTTAGATTACAGAAAGGTGGGAAAGATATAAATATGAGTAAATATATTTAATTGATCAATCGTATTGTGTAAATAATAGTGAATAAAAATGAAAAAGTATTAGAAGAAATGAATCTACAGCAACCATCGCTAATTGATGGATACCAAACACATGCACAGAAGTAGACAAAAATATATTTTTTTCAAACGTCACAAAAGTATTCATTTTTGTACCGTATTGACAATATAAAAATAGGCGTTACTTTTACGCCTAGATACAAAAGTGAAGCAGTTTTAAGCCTACGTACAAAAGTGTAAAAGTCAGAAGCTCAAAAGCTTCGTAAACCGCAAAGGATTAGGTAGGCAACAATGCTTCGTTTACAGTCTTTGAAGTACATAAAATATCTGGAGATTTACAAAACCGAAATTTTTGGAAAAGTGGAGAATTATTTCTCAACATAGTCTCCTTTTAGCTTGATACACTTGAACCGGCAAAAAAAAGTTACACGGGTTCAAATCTGAAAAATACAGTGGATATGACAACAGTTCGCAGCCCAGTTCGACCAATTTAGCCATATCGAAGGTTGAGGTATGAGCCAATGTGTTGTCATTGTGGAAGAATACTTTTTGCTTCGCAAATGGGGTCATTTTTTCTGCAATTCTTAGTCGAATCGGCCCCATTATTCGGCGTAGTACGGCCCTGAGACCGTTTTACCCTTCTTTAGGTAGTCGATGAAGATCACTTCTTGTGAATCACAAAAAATGGTGATCATCACCTTTCCGGCCGATAGGACAGTCTTCGCATTCTTCGGAGCGCACGTTGTCGGGTGCCAGCCACTGTTTGGACTGCTCTTTGATCTCTGGTGTAGACTAGTGGATCTGTTTCATCAACGGTTAGAAAACGACGTAGATAATCCTTCAGATTACGCTTAAATATAGTCAAACACTGCTCTGAAGTGGTCTTACGATTGCGCTTGTTATCCGGAGTGCGTAAACGCGACACTCATCGCTCGGACCGCTCCCTCCTGCTCAATATTTCATGCAGAATATGACATACGCAGTCTTTTGAGATGCCTACTGTCTCATTTGTTTCGCGCACCATCACTTGGCGGTCTGTCAATACCAGATCTTAGATTTTTGTCACGTTATCCTCCGTGGTAGCCATTTTCGGGGCATTTTCCTTCTAAAAACAAGCTCGATTTCCGAGCAAGACTGATATTGCTCATTTTCCATTATTATGCCCGCTTTCACACGCTGTCAAAACAAAACTACGAGTCTGATTCGGTTGAAATTGTATCATTAGTTGTTTATGATAATGTATTATACGAGAGTAGATTTCTCTTAAGATAGTGGCGCCATTGGGAGGTGAGGCTAAGTACTTATCGGACCGCCCACGTATGTATTTTTAATCAAGGAGACATTAAAGTGTTTTTCTCCGAGGATTTTAATATGCAATTCGAATGTTTAGAAAAAACTCTCTTTCGAATATTTGTAAGAAGCAATTAAAAAGACCAATATTAGAACCGGATTCATTTGTGGAAACTTTTGTTTCTATTGTCTGAAAATAATTTACTAATTATGTGCACACACTCTGTTTTTCTTGTTAACTTTGGTTATACTCTTCTTGTCCAGTTTATATCGTCGTATTTATACAATTTAACTCTTTATCTATGTTAGTTGTGTTGTTTATCTGATGTTTTATATTACTGAGATATTCGTTAATTTTTTTCTACACCTCATGTAAACTTGTTTTTAATTCACCTTAACAAAGTTAATACAATTTTAGATACCACATAAAATAGCCTTAGAACAACACATCCAACAAATTAAATCCTGTTTGGCTTAAAAAAGTATGCAGTATAAAATTCTAAAAGTGTACCCTACAATTCTTTTCTGGTTTAATGTTTTTATGTACAGTCAACCTTAAATATATGCTGACAAGTGGATCTTTTGTTTTCTATTGTAGGCGTGTTTACAAATTTATGATCGTTATAAATTTGCTTTAAAGACACCATTTTATATTTTTTAAAATGGGTTGAACTTTGTGTTTAAATTGATATTTTTAGAATCTATTTAAATATACATCTTTACTATATGGAGCAAATTTATGAAACGTTTGAATTTGAACCTGCTAATTAGAAGTGATTATTAGGATAATTAATAAATTTCGATTGTTTAGTATCAAACAACGTTAACTTAAAAAACATGAAGTGGCAGAAAATGCGAAAAACTATTTTCCAAACGTAATACTGGCTCACAAATTTGGAATTACGGTGGCAAAATACATTACAATAGAAATCTGTAAGTTTATATATTATTATTAAAGTTCTATTGACATATTCTAACAATTATTACAAGTTGTTGTTATGCTACAGAGAAAAAAAAAGGACTTTGTTTTTATTAATGGCCCAATAACGTTTTTTGATATTACCGACACATGTTTTTTGTAATCGTTAACGTCGCACCTGATAATACAAGTTTTACTACATTGTTAGTCCTGTTACTTAGTACAAAATGTAATTTCCCTAAAATGTTGCGAAACATTTCCTAATATTTCCCTTGACAGTTCTGCTTTATCTTAAAGTCGCTTATATTTTTTAAATTTTCTAGGATATCCAGTGCAGCACTACCCCTGTTTTATTAAAAATGTATGTTGTGTATTTAAATAAAAAAACTATATTTTTTTAGTAACATACACATATTAAACTTATGGAATGGCTAAATACTTATACCATCTTTAAACGTCTTTATCTTCTAAAATATTTTTATTATGATGATCACTTCTTCCTTGAAGATTGTAGTTAAAGAAGTGATATTGTTCTTAAATTATATTTTGCTCACAGGGTTCTACTAAACCTTTAAACTTTTTATCATCAATTGTTAAAGGCTTGTATAATTTTCTTCGTGGCATAAATGTGTTATTTGAAAATGTTTGACAAAATTGCCTCCTTTGTATTTTAAATCTCGTACAGTTGACTAATTTAAAATTATATTTAAAATAAATATGTTCGGTGTCTTCTTCTCTATATTGTAGCCAAACTTTGTTCAACTATTTGACAACATTTCCTTCCGTTTCAGTTTTTGTATTTTTTATTATCATCATTCTGGCTTTACAACTCTGCTTCGTTCCTAGCCTCCTCAAGAATTTTTCTACAGTCTTCCCGAAGACTCCATCGCCTTCCTTCGCAAAGTACGTATTCCTATATTTCTCATGTCTTCATCGATGTTATCAAGGAACCTTGTTCTTGGTTTTCCTCGTCTTTTCTGACCAATGGGTCTATCTAGGAGCGTTTTTCTAGCTGGGTTATTTTGTTCCATCCACATTACATGCCCTATCCACCTCAGACGTCATATCTTAATATGTTTTACGATATATCAGGTTGTTCAATAACAAATTAATCCCTTAATTTGTAATCTCACATTATTCTTAACTTCTTAACCTTTTATAGTTTCACCGTGTATAATTGAAACATTGTGGAACATATCGAGTAACATTTTAATAAATTGCCAAATAATATATTTTCTAATTGAACTACCTAAGAGTTGCAATAACGGCCTAGATTAAATTGTATTGTAAGATCATAGTTTGTTAGTATGATAAAAGCATTAACCTCTGTGCTGAGGTATAAATTATTTGTGAAATTATAAATGGGGAATTTGAGCTCATTTGAGCGCAATCTATTCTAGATAGTTACCTAACTAACATCTATAGTGTAAGTATCAGTAGCTGTCAATAAAACTATAATTTTTACTCCACGTCTTCAACATTCTATCGTATTACCATCGTCGATCGAGAAGAATCTGAAAAAGGGGCATTACAAAACAATTCGATCCTGATATTTACGTCGAATCTGTCCACAGGTTGCTGGTATATTCTATATAGTTCGAAGTTGTATCGTCTTTTCCGCACTCCATTGTCATTCACTGCTCCATAGATTCACCTTATTACTTTTCTTTTGAAACATCCTAACATGTTTTCATTACTCTTTGTTCGAGTCCAGTGTTAGAGTCCAGATCTCTAAACCATATGTTAGGACTGGGCGTATTATTGTTTTGTAGAGTTTTATTTTTCTATAGGTAAAAGAAATAAGAATAAGACTTACAATCTATTAGTCTTAATCTTATTTCTTTTACCTATTTTAAATGGACGCACACAGGCAATATATTCAAGATTTATATTTTTGTATTTCTCGATATAATTGTGGATTTAAGGAGAAGATTAAGCCCAAAATAGCATCTGTTGGCCATGCAAATTCTGCGGTTTATCTTTGCGGTAGTATTATTTTTAGTTTTCAGAAGCGCTGCCAGGTATAAAAATTCGTCCACTGCTTTAATGACGTCGTTTTCTATAACAAGTGGTCGTAGGATTTGTGGTTGTGTGCTGATTTTCATATACTCCGTTTTTTGTATTTATTATTATACCCAGTTTTGTACCGGGTTGGTTCTATTAAGGATACATACGTTTCTCGTACAGCGTTTTCCATTCTCCCAACAATATTGATATCAGCATAGGCAAGGATTTGCACTGATTTATTATATTTTGAAGAAGAGGTGTGTGACAGGGATGTATATTTGTTTAAAAAAAAATGTGCGACAGGGATGTATATTGTCCCCATTATTGTTCAATACATATTCAGAGCACATTATGAACCTAGCGCCAACGGACATAGACGAGGGAATACTTACAAACGGAAAACGATTGAACAACATAAGATACGCTGATAATACTGTCATTTTTGCAGACAGTTTTAAAGGTCTGCAGACACTTGTCTCCAGGGTGGCAGAAGTAAGTAGCAGGTTTGGGCTTGATTTTAACATCAAAAAAACTAAATACATGGTTTGCAAACTTAAATGAACAGTGGAACCAATCGGCGGAAATTAAGATAAGGATCGAGAAGGCAAGATCAGCTTTCGTCAAAATGAAAAAAATCTTTACAGCCATGATATAAAATTGGAAATAAAAGTTCGTTTACTAAAATGCTACGTATTCTCCGTTCTTTTATATGGCGTGGAGTCATGGACCTTAACTGAAGCATCACTGAAGAGACTCGAAGTATTTGAGATGTGGTGCTATAGAAGCATGTTGAGGATTTCTTGGATAGACAGAGTTACCAACGAAGAAGTACTACACAAATTGGGTTAAGAGCGCGAACTAGTCATAACTATATAACATCGCAAACTAGAATTCCTGGGCCATTTAATGCGCAATGAACAACCTACTTCGGACCATCCTTCAAGGTAAAGTGCATGGGAAAAGAGGTCCAGGACGAAGAAAAATATCCTGGCTGCATAACCTGCGAAAATGGTTTAACTTAACCACTACCGGACTTTTCAGGGCAGCAGTCAACAAAGTCAGAATAGCCATGTTAGTGTCCAACATCCGTAACGGATAGGCACCATAAGAAGATTATATTTTGAATCAATGGTTGTAATTTGTAACATACGTATTACTGTTTCCAGAGCCAGATTGAACAGTATACAGAAGAGAGGGTCTCCCTGGTGCAGCTCGTTATTTGTTTTAAAAGGTTCAAATAGTTCCCTCTGACTTCGTACTTTACATTCAACTTTTTAAAGAGTTAATTTTGTTAAAATTACCAACTGATTTGATATTCCTAGCTCTTAAATTGCTTTGAACATTTATTTTTTATTCACAGAGTCGTAGGCTGTAGTCTATAAATATGTGATTAGTATTAGTGCCATGTTCCAGTGTTTTACCTAACATTTGTTTCAAGGTTACAATGTGATTAATTGTCGATTTACCATCTCTGAAACCAGCCTGGTATTTTCCTACCATCTGTTCTGCATATGGTGCTATACGGTGACATAGTACTGTGAAAAATATTTTATATGCTGCATTTAGAAGCGTAATTCCTCTATGGTTAAAGCATTTAAAGATAACTCAGTTTTTGTGTATGGTGCAAAGTATTCCAATATTCCAATCATTAGGGAGGGATTTCTGTGTCTATATTACTTTTATAAGCTGCTATAATGCCATTATGGTATCGTGGTCACCTTCTTTATATAGTTCAGCTGGGAGATTTTCTATTTCGGATCATTTGTTTCTAGCTAGTTTTTTAACTGCATTTTTAACTTTAAGAATCATTGGTGATTCATCTTCTCTCTTGTCTATTACCCTCACCTCATCTTTTTCTTCTTCCAGATTTTCTTCTTCTGCTTCTATATTAAGGGACTAATTAATGTATTCCACCCATCTATTTGTCTCTCAATGTCTCATTTAAAATTTCTGCAATTTCTGCTTCAATTACTGCAAATAATCTTTCTACTCCCGCTTGGGCTCTTCGTTGTTGGGTTATTTCACTTGATATTATCACATTCTTCTCTGTCATACCTTTTAAGTTTTTTCTTGGTTTCAGTTAGCACTAGGAAATTTCTTTATTTTCTTTTAATTCTTTTTATAAGACGTATTTTATATTTATATATAGTTCATTTGGATCTTTGTTATCAAGATAAATAACTTACAGGATAAAGTGTCAAAAACTTCATTCAAAAATTTAATTTCTTTTATCTAGTCTACAAAAAAAATAAGGTTTATTATTTTATTTTCTATAATACTGGCCCACACATTTCATGTTTCTCCACTCGGTTAATGGCACTTTTATAGATCATTGGAGTTCAATACGAAGTTCGACCACGATTTTATCTCTAGTGCCTTTTTTTGTACTGAAAATGTCACATAAAATGAGGATATTTAGAGTTGAATCAGTTAAATTTTCCCAATATTCCGCAACTTTTGCAAGGTAAAATTTTTCGTTCTAACGATCTGCCGGTATGCCTTTTTTGCAGGTTCCTTATCTTGAAAACTAACAAACTTTCAACTGGAATGAAGGAAAAAATCAAAGATATTGTCTTAAAAACATTACATGTTTAGGTCATAATTACCATCCTTAGGGCATCAGTAGCCGTTATGTTAACATTTTTAAAAATAAAATAAATTTTCCTCAATCGATTCGTAAAATGACGTAAGGGAGAATTTTTCTTTACAAAACATAATTTATTTTTTAAAAGAAAATTAATTTTCACGAACAGTTTCCCAGGAAACCACACAGTTTTAACATATTTTAATCTCCTTGATTTAATCTTACAGTAGATATAAAATTGTGGACCAACTTCGTCGGAAAATGGACGGTCTATTAAGTGAAACGGTGCTGCGTGCGAGAGAAATGTGTGTTTTAGATATTTAATATTATTAAATAATTCATATACCTTCTTATGCATTCGTGTTTTATTGCCACAACCAAGCATTATTAAAACTTATATTCTAGGTTTTCCGATAAATGCTTCATAATGACTGTTCATAAAATGGAAGTAATAAAATAGTAATTTGTGACAGGTACAGCTTGTCGGCTATTTGATTTTATGCATTAAATATGTTAACAATTAGGTTTCTTGATTTTAATGCTGTAAAAAAATACCAAAGTTTTTTTCTGCTAAAAAAATCTAAAGTAGTTCTGCGCTTTAAATTTTTTAATACCACAAAACATGTAGTATTAATCATATATTAGGACAAAAGCTAGTAAAAAACTGAATCCTTGCAACAATCCAATCAGCACTATAAATATTCTTAATACATTTCCTTTCACACTTATTTTATTTAGGGTTATCTAAAATAATGGTATTAGTTTTTTCTGTGCTTAGTACAATTAAACCTAGAGCTCAGATTAATACTATTACAAGAATTACTATTAAACTCAACAGTGTTCAAGGCAAGTTCTCAGACACTACTGCACTGATCACTAACATGCATTACTGCTACTGAGATCAGAGAATGGTTCATTTATACCGTCGATGATGACGTGGTTTGCGTGGAGGTTGGCGTAGGGATTAGTGTGGAGATTGACGCGAACATTTCTGACAGTAGGACTTTGATTGGCGGATGGAGCGGACGATATATGAGAGGTCTCCATGTCGAAGGTAACTGTATGCCATCATCTTTATTATTGAGACAATTTGACATTTTTTAAATTTCTGTGATTGTCTTTGATTGATCGGACAAGAGATGACAGTTTTTGTTGGGGGGTAAATATTGTCTTTATTCCTCTTGATTCAAGAATTTTGTCGATTTTGTTAGGGACACTTTTGATGTAAAGAAGAAATGGTTTTTGCATGATAAGGGATTGAGTCTTTGGGTTGAGGTTCAGTGGAGATTAATGTCTGTGAATGGGCTTGTTAATGATAAGGGCTTATTTTAAACTAAAGAACTCAGCGGGTCTACTTGCATCATCGAAAAGGTATATTGATCTGGAGACATGGGTATTAATGACGAAATTAATTTGTAGAGGTAAATAATGAGAGTTTTCATGCAAGTAACGATTTGTATGGGTGAGTTTTCGATAAAAAAAGTAATAAAAACCTTGTGATTGGATTTTTTATGATAACATCGAGAAACGGTAGGGATGAATCAGTTTTCACCTCCATATTTCGGATCCATCTTCCATGAAATATCTACTTGCACTGACTAAGCCAACGTGGTTTTGCCGGTGAATGCGCGTTAGGCATTTAATTCCTGGCTGTAGCGGTTTGTTCCGTTACCAGCCGGTTCGGTCAAGTAACCGCGTACCTTTAATCGATATTGCTTGAAATATAAAATATCTGAAACTATATATAACTATTATAATATATATATATATATATATATATATATATATATATATATATATATATATATATATATTACTATTACTAATACTAACGTTACAAGTTATATTACTCTTTAAAACACGCGACCGCAATAATTATGAAAACTATCGAAGTATCATCAGTTTATTGAAAAAAATTTACAAAATACACTTTTCTTTATTAAAATAATAAAAGATGCGAACCGCAGATAAATAAAACAACAGGACAAGTTTTATTATCTAGACTAAGTTAAAACAGATAAATAATTGCTTTGCTAATTGTTTGCATAAGGTTTAAAATGAACTCCGATGTAAATAGTAGAGGTAACTGTTTACCTATTTGTTTGCTTTGTTTTGAATCAGGATAACATCAAAAGGTTTTACATGCTAATACCAGTGGCTACGTTCATTAAAACGCAATATGTTTCTCGTTTTATAAATGTTTTATTCAGAGAATAGATTGTATACTATATTGGATTATATATATATATATATATATATATATATATATATATATATATATACATAGAAGGCTGGCTGTTCAATAAGTTTTGCGGTTTGTTAATAGAAGGAGATGGTACTAGTCTAATATTTTTTTTGTTATGTTAATTCGCTCTTTGTATGATCATATATAAAGTTTTATTTCAATCTGCTAATTATTCACAATACACACAATATTAAGAAAATTTGAAATACCGTTAAAACTAGTTAGGTTTATCTGAATGAGGATGACTGACACAGTGCCTCAGAGACAGATACAGTATGATATGACAGACCGATTTAAAATAACACAAGAATTAAAAGAGAATGATGGGCTAGCACCAAGATTGTTTAATTTAGCACTGGAATACGTAGTTAGAAAAACATCAGAAGGTAAAAACAACACATTTATCAATAAATCAAAGCAACAAGTGAGAATACGTATATGGATCTTATATCACATACTAAATAAATAGGTCTGTCAACAAAAAAAAAATGGAAGTGGATAGCTTTATCTAATCAGGATTGAACATCATAAAGGACAACATTGACGATGCAGGGAGGAACACCATAAGATGGTAAAACACACACTTAAGTAAAACTGTTAAATGCAAGAATGCAGTTAAAGAGACTTATTGAAAGACCAAGAAAGTGATAGAAGGATGATGTGGATGAGGACTTAAGAGATCTCCTTGGCATTGCTGTAACTTTGTGCCCTCCAAATGAAAATTTGGCTGGACCTTGGTCTACCTGGTCTTTTGGCATACGAACGTAAGCGCCTCCACTGCCCCTACGAGTTCGACACCAGAATGAAGGTACACGACGCATACACATACGCGTACACATCGTGAGGCTCCACCTCCACCATAGTATCTGTGTTGCAATTACCTCATTTATCCGTTATCCCCTCCTATGGGCGGACAGGTGACGCAGGCAGAGGAATTTCCACCTCGCACGTAGACAGGTCGCCGCCGAGGATCTCTCCTCTACCACTCTTAAATCTCCCGGCGGGTACGTGCCGGGACACCCACACCACGATTGGTGGTGTAAGGCCAAAAGAGGTGTGTACGGAATAAGAGGAGAGCGGTCCCCGAGAGTCTCGTCTCGGATACTAGGAATGTAGACCGGTGACCATGACGTCTAAACGTCTCGAGTGCGTTTCTACAAACCCGACACCTCAAGCGACGGCTCTCCACCTCTCGATTTCTACCCATTAGTCGCCTCTTACGACAGGCAGAGCCTTCTTGCCTCGGCCGTATTCTTATCTCCGCGAGCCGAACGGAGGATGTCCTTGACAGTCGATCGTGGTGAAGCATGCCAACAGATCGTGAAGATCGATGGAGAGGTATGCCGAGGGAGGCCAGGGCCAGAACTCGAATTGGGCTGTAGAACTATAGGATGGATAGAGTTAAATTAAAATTTATTGTTATTTTAAATTAAGTAAAGCTCATCAAATAATATTTAAATAAAAAAGGAAATTGGATATTTTGAAATTAGGAAGCACATAAGTATAATATTTTTTGTATTTTGGTAACAGGTGAATTTTCTCAATATTAAAATCACACAGGTTTCTTCAGCGGTAGCAATTTTCCTCTGTTTCAGCGCTTAAATTTTATTATTAATAGTTGAACGTAATAAGATCAGCGTTTAAGAGTCTTTATAAATGTTTTGGTGGATGCGCTTAGTTTTGGTGAAAAATGAAACGGAAAATAACCGAAATTTCATATAAACAATTTGGTTCAAATTTAAATTAATAGTCAGTAGTATCCATTACAGGATACTTTTAAACAATCACAGTAAATACAGAAAGCTTAAAATCATTAGAAATTTTTCTAAAAATAACTAGTTTCAAAAAAAGAAGGAGAAATTAAGTTATTTGGGAGTCATAATAAAAAAAAATCATTAAAATTAACAATATAATAAACTGAATAAAGTAATGAGAAAGTTGATCAAATAAAGAAATAAAAATTATGCAAGATTATGTAAAAATAATAAGTTTTTAAAGAAATGTTAAAAGGTAATAATAGGTTGGATAAAAATAATTAAATTTGAAAAACTCAGAAATAAGTGCCAAATAAACAGTGCAAAAGAGCAGAAAAGGAAGACCACAACAAATATGACATTATATTTTTTGATAATTTTTTTGATTAATATTTAAAAATAATAAACAAGAAAGATAAAATAAACGATGTAAAGAATAAAAGAAAATAGAAACAAGTAATACATAAATAGAGGTTAGATATTTTGTGTAGAATAAGGTCTAAAAACAAAACAATAATTTTTGCTTTGTGCTTTATAATATATTTTATTTGAATTGATGGATTCGACCGTTTCTTGATGAAAATTTATTTTATGTCACTATAAAACACTGAAAACTTTGTTTTCAAAACTTCCACTAAATTTATTTTAAAATCTGAACACTACAGCTGTTTCGGCTGATTGCCTTTCTCAAGTGATCTATTTTTGGCATGCGTTTACACTTTATAGTCTTTAATGACAGGAAGGGAGAACTCTCTGTCTCGAGTTGTTTATTCAGAATTATATCTGTGTTTTTTAATTTGTTGATTTCCATAGATTCTAACAAAGATAGCTTAAGGCCTTTATTTTGAATGTGATAAATCTGAAATTTGTCATTAAAAGAATGATTATGATCTAGAAGGTGAAGTGCGTATGTAGAATCTGTTTTTCTATTATTAAAAGCCCTTTTATGTTCTGCTATTCGTTTATTAAAATTTCTACCAGTTTGACCGATGTAAGTTTTTGGGCAGTCGCCACATTTAAGTTTGTATACACCACTGTGTAAGTGCTTTTTATTTTGGTACTTGTTGTTTTTAATATATTTGCCTAAGTTGTTATTTCTTCTAAAAGCTGGTGTTATTACTTTCTTTTTTATGTGTTTGGCTATTTTTGTTGATATTTTGCCTGTATATGTAATCGTGCAGAAGGTAATGTAATCGTGCAGAAGGTATTGGTTTTTTTCCCTGGTGGTGGGAATACTAATTTCGGGGCTTTCTTGTGTAGTTTTTGATTTAAAATTTTATTAATGCTATTTGCTTAATAATATTTAATTCTATCTCAAAGTTGTATTTTGACCTCGGAATTTCTGTTAATCTATGTAACATACTATGATAGGCTGCCAGTTTATGTTGTGTAGGATGGGATGATGAATTGTGTATAGTAGTGTCAGTATGAGTAAGTTTATGAAATATGGAGAAGTCATGTTTGTATTTAGGTCTGATAATTTTTAAATCTAAAAAATTTATGTACTGATTTTGTTCTGTTTCTATTGTAAATTCAATATGGCTATGAAGTACAGTAATATACGATAAAACTTGGTCGAGTTGCCTGTTAGTTCCTGTAAAACATACCAGTACATCGTCTACGTATCTCCACCAATATACAAACTGTTTGAATATGGGATGTTTGTCTAGAGACAAAGATTTCAAAACATCTTATATTGCTGCTGACTTGAGCAACGTGGTCTTCGTTAATTATTGATAAAAGAGAAGCTTTTTATTATCTACTTTGGTCAGCTTTTTCGTCACAACATAACAAATTTAAAAAAAGCTTTTTTCACTTGCTAGCATTGTATATTTGTTCTAAGAAGAAATAAAATACCACAACTGATATGTGCTCTATTAGGGGTATTGTTTTGTATAAGGTGCATGTATAATATAAAATGTTTTAGTTTTAATTCTATTAAAAATGCTACTTGTATACATGTTTTCTAAGTTAGAAAAGTTAAAAGTAACTCAATTTAAAACTTTATAATGACAATATTCTCCTTAACGGCACTATATACCTAGTCTCTTGGGGTTTATATTTTGTGTTTGGTAATTATATTTGATTTACGGTTGTAAAATATTAAATATTTTAGAAATTTTGCAACTTTTTAAAGTTTGCTTTTACAGTCATCCTAATTAGTTATTAAATTTGATTAACAAATAATTTTTCTAGATTTTACGACATAAGATGACTCTATAACTATAGAACTATCTATTAGAAAGTTGGGAGACAATGTCTAATATTAAAACTCCAACTTACGTTGGGAGCCAATTGTTTAAGGTTTTTGGATTCTCTCAAAAATGAGTTTTTTTCCTTTTCCTGACGGTATTTTTAGTACCATACAGAGACACTTATTTCAGCATAGGAGCCTTCTTCACTTTCCTGTCAATTTATCCCTTTGAGGGCCAAATATTATTCTGAAAACCTTTCTTTGAAATAGTCACAACTTATTTATTTCCCTTTGATGTAGAGTCCCTGTTTCACTTCGATATGTAACAACTCTTCAAGTCATTGACATGAACAGTCTTAATTTAGATTGTCTTTTTAGCAGCTTAGATCTGAATCATAATGATAGGGAGTAATGTTCTATTTTCTGCAGCTATCGTTGTTGCTATTGCTGAGACCTCTTTTTCTATATAGTTGTCATTTTTGATTATCACCTCCAGATATTTAATTTATGTTGTGCCTAACATTTGGCAGAACTGGACTTTTGGTCCAAAAATATTGGTCTTGGATTTTTAGTTACTAGCATGTGTTTCGTCTTCTCTTCGTTTATTTAAAGACTTAGATTACCTGTTTCCTTCTATAGTTATGAAACCCTCTCTTATGTCTCTTGTAGAACAAACAACTGCATCTAGATCATCAGCAAATGCATATTCAAGGCAAAATTGAATAGAAACAGTGAGGGATCTCCTTGTTGAAATCCTGATGTTTTACTAAATGGCATTAATGTTCTGTTTCCAATCTTAATCTGTGCATATGAGTCTGTCACGCACATTTGAGTTAGCTAAAATAATTTTCTTTGTATTTATGGCATTTTTAGCAATGGTGTGCTTCTTTTTATCGAATCATAATGCTTCCTGAAAATCTACTAAAATTTGGTGTACATCTCGGTTGAATTCTCAGTTTTTTTCCAATATTTGTCGGATCGTAAACATTAGATCTATTGTTGATCTTCCAGTACAAATCAGCATTTATAGTCGCCTAGAATATCTTCCGAATACGGAGTAAGCCTCTTTAGCAGGATAATTGATAGAACTTTTTATAAGCGTTATCCCTCCATCTTTATATATTAAAAATGAGTTTGACAGAGACAAATTAAAGAGGGTATTACTTAATCATAATTTATTATACAGAAAATAAATATAATATTAAGAGAAAAACAAATCAAATCCTGCCTAAAGCTTTATAAAAAAAGTGAAAATAATACCTATGGCATTTTTGTTGCATATTGTTGTTGTATATGTTGGCTTCATACAGATAAATAACTTGTTGAATATAGTTAGTGTGGTTATTGGCTTCAGATAATTGAATCTCTTGAATGTAAACTGAATGTGTAGGTGGATTGTAATTTCAGGCAGATGTTTTTCATATTTGCGGTCATGCTACTCCAGTTTATTCCCTACGGTCGACCATGTGGTTGGGAAAATCCATTCCGAACAAGTAATTAATTAAGGCAAAAACCTAATATAAGAAAGCTTGTGGTAGTAACAGCATATATTTTAAACATTTCTTTGCCAAAAAATATTAACATATATATAAAAAATATATAGCAAATGGCAAAGATTAAATACATATAATAATTATTGAACAAATTGGTTAAATTAAATGAAGATCCTACATGCATATATGATTCATAAATTTCAAAAACACATGATTTCGAGATCAAGCATAAAAATGAAGTTAAAAATAGAACATTATACAAGGTCACTGAATATTGGTGAAATATTAAATATAAAGAAATTATCAACTACAAATAGGAAATGATATCAATATGTACTCACCCCAAAAGAGATTTAAAGAAGAAAAATTTATTTTGGAATTGAAACATTTTAAATAGATAAAAGGTATAAATAAAAATAATTTCCCACTTCTTTATTAAAGTAAAACTGACATGGCAGAAGTTAAGAATTGCCAACAGATAAATAAACTGTAGATAAATAGACTTGGAGTAGAGAATAGACATTTTGTATACAGGGTGATTGATTTGTGTGATAAAGCTCAGTAGATCCGCTATAATAATAGATAGCAATAAAAGTCAAGTTAGTTTCGCAAAGTAGGAAATTTTAGGATTCCTAGTGTTATTATTAGATGGCGTTGTAACGAAATTAAATCTAATTTCTTCTTTCTGTTTTAGTTCTTTTCTCGGTCTCGAGTACCAAAAACTAAATTCACTAAAAATTTTTAGCGTGATGAACGGCATGTTTAATGCAAATTATAGATTCCCTTGCCGACTAATTTATTAAGCTGTCTGCTAAGCACACTGGTAAAGATTTAAATTTAGTTTTGCCAGGTAGAAAATCTTAGGATTCCTAGTATTGTTATTAGATGGAGTTGTAACGTATGTAAATAATTATTTTTATAATTATTGTCCTATGACGGAAGATATTTTGTTTCGATTTAGAGCAACTGCATATGTCGCTCTGCTGAGACATAAAGAGGTTGAAATACTGTTCGGATTTGATCCAAACTGACAACAGCGCTCCCGCGTCCTACCCCTGACCACTCTTTGGTATAGACCAAAATTTGACCTGCGAAAGATTGTACAGATCTCGCCCTCTTTTACGTTCAACTGCCTAAAAAGACAGACGGCTCTTAATTTTTAACTGCCGCATTTTGTGAATCATCCGATCACGTGTTAACAATTGTAAGTGATAATATTTCTTATATAAGGCAGACCAAATAAATGGTAACTGTATTATCTATTGAATGATTTAAAAGTATACTGGTTATAATTGAAAAAATACATTTCTACTGAGTAAGAAGTACTTTATTTAAATACACACAACAAAAGAACCACCGCTCAATGGAAACACACCAAAGTCGAAGGATAATCCGAAGTAATTTAACTTAATTACTTGTACCCGGCCGATACATTTATTCGGCTACACTTGGACGGTGCAGAGGAGTCCTGCCCGTGCAAATAATTATGAGCGGCTTGAAGATGTCCTATATCGAAATTAAATCTAATACCGTCTTTTTGTTAAAAAAAAAAAAGATTTAATATTGTATATAAATAAAATTAGACTATTTCTCTACATCTGTGTACTTTATTATACAAAACTGGTTAACAACATTCTACAACAAAATCTCGATATACCCTTTGCTCTAATTTTATTTTAGAAGAGGAAGTTGACATAACCATATAACTAAATATTACACATCACCCAAAAACTAACATTTTAGTGTAATATGCCAACAATAAATCGTATTATAAATTTTTCCTACTTAACCCTTTGATGACTGTCGGTATGCTGAGATGACCACCTTTACAAACATTTCTTTTAAAATCCACAAGGAAAATAATTCCTGCAGCTGGCTGTATACCACGTGTCACAAAAAGGGGTTAATCTTTGTATATGGGCATATTTTATAAAAACCATTAAAAGGGCTACATTAAAAACACGAACGTTTTCGGAACTAACTAGTTACCAGCTGAAGTCCGTTTGAAGAGGTTTACTCTCCAGACACTGGAACTCACTTAAAGCATGGGTGTATGTTACCTGAAGTAAAATTTAATTAAAATATTAAACATCAAATAATATTAACAACATCATGTACAATCTTTGGTAACATAATATATTTTAAAGGGTTTTTACCCAAATATTTTGGTGGCTCAGGCATGGTAACCTGTATTTTTAACCTGATGATGGAACTGTTGTTCGGAAAACGTTCGTGTTTTTAATGTAGCCCTTTTAAGAGTTTTTATAAAATATACCCATATACAAAGATTAACCTCTTTTTATTTCTTTTAAACTTCCCAGCGGTTTTACAGTTATAGCAGTATGTAATTTTGGTTGCTTATATTATATCCTAAGTGTCCAATCAGTTAAGAACCGATTTTATTGAATCACATTGACTGGATAACCTAATTAGTCAAGCACACATTTAAAGCGGACGTTCGGTGTTGACAGAGCTACATATTTCAATTGTTTTCTTGTTTTATTATTTATTTATTATTTTATTATATTAAAATATTACTAATTTCAAAAATTAAGGATAAGTAATATTTTTAAAGTCTGTTTCATACTAAGTACTGTTATTTGCATGAATACATTTCAATTTTTTTGTAAATCACTCTCTTTTATGTGGTATTCTGGTACAATCACAGGGAACTGTTTATATGAATTCTGCCAATATGCAAAATCAAAAGTAAAGCTTTAGGCTTTTGGAAAATATGTCCAAAAATGAGGTTGATGCCTTATTGGATGAAATTCTAAGTGACCAGGAGTCAATTGTCTCTGATATTGAAAGCGTTTTGGGAGATGAATTGGATGTTGATGAATTTCGGCGACCAAATAATGGAGATATCTTTGATATTGAAAATCTGGACATCGTGTTTGAAGACCCAATTAACAATCAACATGAAACAACCAATATTTCACATTATCAAATATCGGAATCGGATAGTGAAGACGATATACCGCAGGCAGTACGGCTAGCAAAGCGAGATAACTCTATATTTTAGTCCCAAAATGAAAGTTATATAACACAAACTAATCAATGAGACATTATGAGCCATTTACTTAAAACATTTCTAAAGGTCATTCACAAAAGAATATATAAAAATGTGAGGAACAACTAACAAGAACACAATTCGGATTAATGCTCTGGGAACACGGGAGGCCCTTTTTGCTGTACAGGTGCTTTTTCAGAGATGCAGGGATGTGAATTGTGACATATACGTACGCTTTATAGATTACCAGAAGGCATTTGACAGAGTAAAACATGACAAATTAATGACTCTAATGCAAGAAATTGGAATTGACAACAAAGATCTTAGAATTATCAGAAACATTTACTACAATCAAACGGCCAAAATCAAAATAGAAGACCAGTTAACTGATAAAATTGCAATAGAACGTGGAGTACGACAGGGCTGTATTTTGTCTCCATTGTTGTTCAATATTTGAATGGTTGAATAACATTAGATATGCAGATGACACTATAGTTTTTGCCGATAATCTGAATGACTTACAGATATTAACAAATCGCATAACAGAAGTCAGCAACAGATACGGGCTAGCTCTTAACATAAAGAAAACCAAATTTATGACAATTAGGAAAAAACCAATAGGTACTAAACGCTCAACTTACAATCAATCAACAGAATATCGAAAGAGTCGAGCAATATACATATCTAGGCACCAATTTATATAGCCAATGGGACCACTCAACAGAAATTAAACAGCGAATAATAAAAGCAAAAGCAGCATTCGTTAGAATAAGAACCATTTTCAACAGTCGAGACATATAATTAAAAACAAAATGCTGTCTATTGAACTGCTACATATTCACAGTTCTGCTCTACGGAATGGAAGCATGGACACTGACTGTTGCATCTATGAATCGGCTCGAAGCTTTCGAAATGTGGTGTTATAGGCGCATCTTACGTATATCCTGGGTTGACAGAGTTACTAATGTGGAGGTCCTGCGTAGAACGGGGAAAAAATGTGAAATTCTCATGACCGTCAAAACTAAAAAGTTGGAATATCTAGGACATGTAATGAGAAATCAAGAACGTTACGGCCTTCTCCAGCTGATTCTCCAAGGGAAAGTAAATGGTAAGAGAGGACCGGGAAGAAGACGCATTTCCTGGTTTCAAAATTTACGAAAGTGGTATAACACGACTACCACTAAACTGTTCCGCGATGCAATAAACAAAGTAAAGATAGATGTGATGATCGCCAACATCCGGAACGGATAGGCACTTTAAGAAGAAGAATCAATTTATTAAAACTACAGACCCAAACATTCCAAATTCCCCAGAAAACCCCACAGATGTGTTTTTGGAACTATTTTCTGAGGATCTAATTCACCTAATTGTATTTAAAATCAATCTATATTACGTTTAAAAACACGGAGGAGGAAATGGATTTACACCTACCATAGAAGACGAAGTCAAAACATTTCTTGGAGTAAATTTATTAATGGGTATAAAGGAAATGCCCAGTTACAGAGATTATTGGTCGTCACGTCCTTTCATCAGTTCGGCTATGTCACGTAACAGATTCGCTTGGTTATTAGGCAATTTACATCTGGTTGATAATACAGTGCAGCCAAAAAAAAAAACTGATCCCGGATTTGACAAACTTTACAAAGTGCGATCTCTATTGGCCATTCTCACGGAAATGTTTCTTGCAGCACTGAATCCACATGAGTTTCAAGCGATTGATGAGTCTATGATACGATTCAAAGGTCAAAACAGTATCCTATAGTACATGCCCAATAAACCTATAAAACGTGGTTACAAAGTATGGCTTAGAGCAGATTCAAGCGGATTCATGTGCGAGTCAGATATATACCGGTAAAACAGGAAATTACACCGAAAAAAACTTAGGACAACGAGTCGTACAGGGTTTAACAAGGGTCTTAGTAAATAAACACCACCAAGTGTTCTTTGACAACTATTTCATCTGTATTGATCTTCAGAGGTCTTTATTGTCGGACTGAATTTACGCAAGTGGAACCGTTCAAAAAAAGGAAAGGATTTACCAGAGTTCAAAACTGACAAATAAACGAATTAAGGATATTCAGATTACCGTATTTCAACAAATGAATTATCTGAGTTGAAGTGGATGGATCACAGAAGTGTGATTATTTTAGCAAATCACCAAAATCCAGCAACAAACGAAGTTGTAAAGTGGAGACAAAAAGACGGTTCTCTAAATGAGGTTTCATGTCCACAAATTGTAGTGATCTACAGCTAACATATGGGATATGTTGACATACTGAAAAGTCTTTATGAGGTGAAACGTAAATCACATAAGTCGTGGCATAGAATATTTTTTTATTTTGTGGATGCTTGCGTCGTAAATGTATTCATTCTATTTCAACTTAGAAGTCAATCCAAAAGTATGTCTTTAGAAGAATTCCGGCTCTCTGTGATAAGAGGCTTTATTGGAGCTCCAGAATAATTGAAAAGAGAAAGACCATCAGCAGAAAAATCAGTGAGTAAATTCAAAAGACATATTTCCTTGGTACTGCGCCATTCAAAGTATTCTCATATGCCACACAGAACTACTTCTTTGAGATGTGCCAATTGCAGCACGACAGCAAATGTTAGCAGAACACAGTGGAAATGTTTATCTTGCAATGTCGGGCTTTGTCTCAAATACGACAAAAATTGTTTTGCAGAAGACTAGAAAGAAAGAAGTGCTACCTGGTTTTTATTTCTCATTTAATTTTTTGTTACGCTCCGTCCCTGCTGGTATCTTGAGAATACCACATTTTGCAGGATAAACTTCAGGATCAGCATTGTTTATTTTGACTGAATTTGTTTTAAGAATATACTAAAATAAATAATTTTGACAAAAATCCTGTTTTTTTAAATTTAATAAAAATCCGACTTCAAAGCATTAAACAACTTCTCACAAATATTCTTAATCGAGAATTATTTCGCTTACGAAAGGAAATAGAGCATCTCCTTCTTATTTTACTCTATAAAAAAAAGCATATAATTTTAAAATAAATAAAACGATTCGCAACTCCACCACTGTCCATCAAATATTACGTACGCTCTTTCGGCTACGGAATATAAAAACTTAGGACTTCCTTCCCTGAATAATAATTAAATAGAACATGATGCCGACGTCGAAGCGTTCCTACAGTTTTATCGATTACCATAAAAATGTCCTGGAAATTTTGTTTTATGGAGATGATACCCGAATTCTTGTCTCGGCTTATACAATTTTTTGTTTGTTCGAAAATTTTATTGCTGGAGGGAATGCTGTGCAGTAAAAGTTCGTAAAAAATGTATACGATAATAGAAAAATATAAAACTAATAACTAAAAGATTTTAAACTAAAAAAAAGAGAAACAAAATCTATAGAGTTCATGTACAACAAAATAATATCGAGCCATTAAAAAAACTTATTGTATGGTCATGAACCTACTCATGAAATAACGTGACTTTTTTATGGTTTGACACACAGAGTTCTATTAAATAACCTATAGATCGAACTCCCTATGATCTTATTAACCCTTTAAGGGCACTAGTCCATTACAATAGACATACTCTTAGTCACCTTTTATGTCTCAGTTAAGAAATGGTGGTTACCTAGAGATTATTTCTGTATATTGCTTGATCTTCACGCAATGATTTACTGAACACATATGTGTCATTTGCTACTTTTAGTTAATATCATTGGTTTAATTTTTTTAATTATCAAAGCTGCAATACGCCATAAACGAGGTATGTATAATTGATTGTTTTAGAGAACAATAAATAAAAATTTGTAAACCAATCATTATAATAGCAACAACATTGTCATAAACCGACCATTGTAATGATGCAAAACTGGATAATTACCATAATATGCATAGATTCTCTAAATGCAATTTACGTGTTTACTGAAATGAGCAATTGGTCTCAATTATAAAATCTTATCTGGTTATCACATAGGTGATCTAGTTAACCAAGAGAAAGTGAAAATGAGCAACAGGATGAAGTGCAAAAAAGTAGAGAATAAGCTGAATCAACAAAGGTGAAAAATACATATTTATACCCAATTTTTGGTGACTTATTGTCTTTTAGATACAGCAACTGGTGACACAAAATATTTGAGAAATCAAAACAAACAAGAAAAAATAGTATTCAGTGAAAAAAAAATTGTTAAAAGTTAAAAAACGAAAATTACCCATAGATTGGCAAAAACGGAGATACGCTGCCCAGCATAGTAGAAAACGTTGTCAGACTTTTCGGAAAATACTTGAAAACCTGGAAAACAGAAAAGCAGCAGGTAAAGACGGGATACCAAACGAATTATTGAAATATTGTGGAGCAGCAATGACAGAACAATTAATCACATTAATTAATACAATAATTGTAAAACACAATAAAATACTGGAAGAATGGAGAAAGAGCGAACTAATTTTATTATTTAAAAAGGAAGATATAAAACAGCCAGAAAACTATAGAGATATAATCTTATTAAATACTACGCTAAAATTTTAGTGCTAAAATAGCACTAAAAAGTGCTAATAAATCAGAGGATAAGTTTAGCAGATAAACAACAGGGTTTTCGTAGTGGAATATCGTGTACATATGCAATATTCGTTATAAAGAAAATTACTGAGAAATCACTAGAGTATAAAAGACGAGCATTTATGTGTCTGATTGACCTAAAGAAAGCGTTTGACAGAGTAAGACTCAAAGATGTTATCCATCTTCTGTATAATAGAGAAGTTCTAAATATTATAAAAACTATCGAAAACATCTACCAAAACAATAAAATGAAAGTCAGAACTTACAGAACATATACAAATAGGCAGCGAAATAAGACAAGAGGATTTATTGAGTCCCATGATCTTCCATTTAATCATGGATGAAATTATCAAAAGCGTTAACAAACGAAGAGAATACAGAATGGGAACCAAGAAATAAAATTACCCAGACGACGCAATATTGATAGCCCAAGATGAAGATAGTCTGCAAAGACTGGTCCACAGATTTAACATAAGAGCAAAAGACTTTAATATAATAATCTCATCTCAGGAAACTAAAACAATAGTAGTGAGCAAAGAACCAACCAGATGTAAAATAGAAATTGATGGCGTCAGTATTGAACAACTAATGAAAATAAAGTACCTGGGAATTACACTGAGTTGAAGTCAAGAATTTATAAAGCCAGTGTAGTACTCAGAAACAAGACCCGACACAGCCACAATCTAAAGGCTACTAGAAACTGCAGAGATGAGAGTATTGAGAAGAAGTACAAGAAATACGCTGAGAGATCGAAATAAAAGTGAAGACATTAGAAGAAAATGTAACGTGCAGTATATAAATGAATGGGCACAAAATAAAAAAAAAAAGAATGAAATAGCCACATAACCAGAATGGAGGAGGCTCGGTTCGTCAAAATGGCAAGAGATAAGTCACCAATCGGCGGTAGAAGTATCGGACGACCGCGCAAAAGATGGAGTGACAACCTTCCATAGAGGTATTAATCCGCCAATAAACAAGAAGAATGGCTTATAAAGAGGAAGAAGAAGAAGAAGACTTATCTATTGTCCATTGGTAGTAAGTCAGGTACTAGATATTTGCATGAAAAAAAAATGGATTATTTTTTTATATTAAATTAGAAATAAATGTGTGCATTAAGTGATTAAACAATATGAAAATAACTAATACATGTTTAAATGTAGCAAATATGTATTTGATTTTTTACAAAGACACTATTTTTGTTTTTGGTTTTTTGTCTTTTGACAGTTTCAAAACTTTATAAAATGTATCAAAATGCAATAAAATTCGTTTGATATTACTTTTATCATCTTCTTATAAAATTTTGTTTACAGAAAATCTAGTTTTAAAATGTTCAACTTTAATATTTTTTATAAAAATAATTAATTAAAAAATAATTCTTTTAGTATTATTTTCAGTTCTGTGACGAAATCATATAGGCAAAAATAAAAAGTTTTAATTACATAATAAAGCTTGCATATACCATGCACGGTTTTCTGTAATCAATTTTCCAAGAAAAAGTTTTCATGTTGATGTTCATTTATTTTATATTTGTGTGGGGGATGTAATGCGTGCATTGAACCGACTAGCTGCAATAATGACGTAATAAACAAGATTATGTAAGGATCGGGTAGTTTGAATAACAGCTAATGGTGTTTGTAAGAAACAATAATCCTGACATTTGTAATAAAACTTGTAATATAAAAAGTAGTAAAAATTAAGTTTTAAGTGTACGAAAGGAATTGCAATCAAAAAAATATATACTATTTTTTTAGTAATACAGATGATGCTTATTAATTTACAATTAATAAGCCCCGTTGAGGTTTGAAATAATAATTGACTTTAAAGAGATCAGTGCAATGATTGGACCTCTGGTATATAGCAAACATAACATGCTCACAATATGCTATGTACATACACTTCACATTTACAAATTTTTTTAATATATACACAATTACCGTGATTTAGAACACTTATTTAGAAATCATGTATAATGAATTTTTAGTTTCAGTCTTGAAGTTTATTGACTGTTATCAAGCAAGTTTTCTAGACATTTTAGGTACCGAGTACTACCCTGAACTATCACGTCACTGGTCGTAGATGTTTCTAGATCACAATCAATATCTTTAGTAGGACACGAACCATGGGGCGTCTGTTATGGAGCGTAACATTTTGGATTGGAATCTTTTCATTACAGATAAGTTGGATTTTGCTGCTGTATTCCATAGCTAGATTCCACGGGCCAAGACCGGTTTGAGTATTGTATATCAACAGTTTGTTACGAATGGGCAAGTTCGATGTTCTGCCCAGTATCCAATAACGTTTACGAAATTTTAAGTTCAACTGTTATTTTTTTCCATTTATGGGTTCACCATGTCAAAGTTTTGTCCAGGTGCATTCCAAGGTATTTAACGCTTTCAACTTGTGTAAGTGCTTTGTTATTTATTTCTATACTAGGCGGTATTTTGCGACATTTTGTAAAGATGATATATGTTGTGATTTAGATTCGTTGATCTTTATGCACAATCTCTTTGTTTACTTTTCATTGTCCCTAATATGCCTTTGAAGAGATTCGGTAGCTGTTGCAGGATTATTATCTGTGAATAACATAGCAGTGTCGTCTGCGAATGTTGTAATTGTTACATTTGAACTCAGAGCACTACCTTAAGAGACTCTGGATCGTATGGGGTAGATTTTTGATGTTTTTTATTCATACTTAACACGGTAGTATCTTCCTTCTAAGTATGATTTTAGTAAAGTAGACATTGACTCTGAAACGTTACTTTTTATTTTGAAAAACAACCCTTCATGCCAGATTTTATCAAAAGCCTAACTGCCATCAAGAAAGAGTGCAGACCAATATTCTCAAAAGTTTTACTCACTATATCAATGACTATATGTACTTATTCTATTGTTAATTACTTCTTCATAATCTTCATAAGTCTTGTTGCTATAAGCTTCTCAAATAGTTTAGTAATTACCGGTAAAATACTAATAAGCTGGAGATACGCATGCCTGTTACTAGCACAATGGCATACCAGTACCTAAGAATTTGATTTTTCTTGCTAATAGCTTACTGTGAGATGCAAGATGCGTGGGGAGTGTCCCTGGCATGTGTGAACGCGCGCTACCTCTACGGGCATGCCAGTAGCTAGCAGAGAATTGTCAGATTTGTTGTGTTGGTGATAAAAAATTAATCCTTTTATTTTTAAACTTGTTAATTTAAAAAATGTTTCGTTGGGTTGGGGTGATGAACAAACCATCAAATTTATTGCTATATATAGAGAATTGGAATGTATTTTAAATTCTTAATCATCCCCATATAAAAATACCATAGCTCGTGACAATGCACAAAAATTCAAGAGGAAATGGGTGAAAGTATGACTATAAAAGAGATAAAGGCAAAAATAAAAAATTGCTCCAAGATTTTCCCGCTTAACAATCTAATTTCTCACCCAAATTTTTTCTTTTTTGAGTTCCGCTTCGGATTCATTATTAAATTTCTAACAATATCTGTGGCCATCAGCAATATTTGCTGGATGAATTGATTCCGAATACCTTCATTGGATATTTTTTTTTGATGAAAACTCAAAAACTTTTAATTACAAAACAAGTACATTAGTTTCAGATGAAAACCACTCGATTGTTTACTAGCACTAGCATATGTAAAAATCTACCCTGCTTTTTCACCTTGCCAGTGTAGGCAAGCGAGCTACTGGCATGCCAGTTACTAGCAAATATGTTTTGTGCTTGCGAGTTACTGGCCCATGCTAGCAACTGGCATGCCAGCTACTTTCCCAATTTACTGGAATGTGCGTACCCGGCTATAAGGACGATAATAGGTATGTTTGTGAGGCGGTTTACCAGGTTTGTGGATCATTATTATATCAGCAATCTTCCATTGAGTTGGTAAAATTTTGAGCCATAGTGAGGCATTGAAAATTTGTGTTATTCCTTTATCTGGTAACTATTTTAAGACAGTTTCTGTTATAAGGTCAAAGCCTGCAGCTATTGGAACTTTTTGGATTTTATCTATATTTAATAGAACTTTTTACTTCTATTTTTGATACTAGTTTAAATTTCTTACCTGTTGGATTGCTTCTAGACTTTTGTAAGTATCTTCATCCTGTTTAGCACTGACAGAAGGTAGAGGTTGAAACAGTTCGTCAAGATATTTTTAAAATGTCGCTCCTTTTTCTTGATCTGTTCTCGCCCATGAACCATCTGGGTTTATTAATGCTAGGATAAGTTAACAGGGTTGTTTTAATTTCCTGGTAGCGTTTTAAAGTGAATAATCGGTATCTGCTGATGGTGTTAATTTTAGAAGATAATTTTCAACGTAGGAGTTTTTGTGATTACTATTATATTTTTTTAGCTGCCTAGCCTCCAATGTAATTAGTTAAAAACACATAATTAACATTTTTTATGTGGCTTGGCATACTATGACAAAAAGAAAAAAACACTTTTTGATATACATGAAAAAACTAGAATGATGTTATTCCAGCAATTCTCCTTCACCTTCTTCATTTTGGTTAGGCTGAAGGGATTTATAATAATGGTGATATAGGGGTGGTATATATGGCAATAAAGTTTTTATGTTGTTTACCTTTTTTTTCTCGAAATTTTGACAGGCTCTTTGTATTTAAGTGTTGACAACTTGAGCATTAACAGTGCCGGCCCTCCTTTTTTTAATAAATTAACTTCCTGGTATGCACCATTAACAGCGTCCTTAACATAACAAGCATTGGGAGTATTAATGTTGAACATAAATGAAAACACCCCTGAAAAATCAAGTTTGTACCGTCGTCAGTTTTGGTCACTTTTTTGGCATTCTGTTAGTTATGTTAATAATGTGTTTCATTTTGTTCCATTATTGTGAACTCAAAAGGATTTTTTTATTCGATTTTTTAATAATATACCAGTTTAATGGGGAATATGTATTAATGGAGCATATTTTCGATGGTGTTTTTCTATGAGAGCAAAGTCCAGATTTGAAGGTAAGTACGTGTGGCAGTTAACCAGGCAGTGGTGGGTAATTTTTTAAAATTTTCTTTCTTTAACCATTTGC